>NC_057719.1:242210-245699 GCF_004010195.1 Chiloscyllium plagiosum | reverse complement strand
ACGCAACTTCCCACTACTATCCTTGACTGGACCTATTCCTACCCTAGTCATTCTTTTATTCCTGACATACCTATAGAAAGCCTTAGGGTTTTCCCTAATCCTACCAACTAAGGACTCATGTACTTATCCAAATGTCTTTTAAATGTTGTAACATTTTAAATGTTGGAAACAGGTTTCTACCACTTCCTCTGACAGTTCATTCCACATACAAAACACTCTCTGTGTAAAAAAGGTTGCCCCCCCATGTCCTTTTTGAAATCTTTCTCCCCTCACCTTAAACATATGCCCCCTAGTTTTGAACTCCCCCACCCTAAAGTTCATCCCTCATGATGTTATAAACCTGTGTAAGGTCACCCCCTCAACCTCCGACACTCCAGTGAAAACATCCTGGCCTATCCAGCCTATCTTTATACCTCCATCCCTCATTCCCTGCAGTATCTTTATAAATCTTTTCTGAATCCATTTCAATTTAATAATATCCTCCTTATAGCAGGTGATCAAAACTGTACACACTACTCCAGAAGAGGCCTCACCAACTATGTGCTAAATGCCTTCTTAACCTTGCTGAGGCAAATTTCAAAGAATTTCATACCTGAACCCCTAGATCTCATTGTTCAACCACATTACCCATGGCCTTGTCATTAATTGTATAGCTCCTGACTTTATTGTTTCAGTTTATCTTTACAAGAGGGGGACTGACAAATGACAGAGAAAAGGAGTGCTGTATGGGTTAAACTGACACTCAGATTTTAGAGATCAAAGTTCAGTTTCTAACGCACCCTATAATATATGTGACCTGTAGAGACAAGGAAGAGAAGCAGCCTCACCTCTTTTTGGGCTGGCGCGTTTATTCTGTTGCCAATGGTTACAAAAGTAAATACAGTGGAGGGAAGTACACACGGCTGGTTGGGATGGAAAATCTTTGGCATGCAGCAATGAGACTCCTTCTCACTGACACAGGCTCCACTCACTGACAGCTCCAGGATTTATTCAACCCCTTGTTCTGCTACATGAAATTTCAAACTCCTGCTTTGTTTTTTTTATCTTATTGAAACAGTACAAAATACAGTTGACATTAAACAAAGCAGCAGTTCACAAAAACCCCTCTACATACAGGGGAAAGGGCAGCAAAGCCAAACCCCAAACCCACCCTTCAACCAGTTTTCAGGGAGATGAGGACAAACCTCAAATCCCACTTCCATTTATCACAAAGATAACAGTAACAAAAACAGGCAAGACAGTGCAATCAAATCAGAAAGTGCATAGAGCACAGACCCAATATAGCTATAAAAGATGCCGTCCACATCACATACTGATCAGACCATCCTTGGCTAGCCTTCCTGCAGGACAGTCATTCAGTCTCTGGCCGCCCTGCGTACTGACTGACCCTCCCCTGGCCTGCTTTCCTTCAGGCTGGTCATCCCCCACCCAGTTCCCAGTCGCCCTGTGTACTGACCGTACTACCCCAGGCCGTTTTCCTACGAGTTAGTTGTTGGCCTTCCAGTCTCCGGCTGCCCTGCGTACTGACCGACCCTCCCCAGCCCACTTTCCTCTGGGACAGACATCAGCCACTGGCTCCCGGTCACCCGCGTATTAACCAAACCACCTCCAACCTGCTTACTATTGCTTTGTATTCTGCAGGACAGGACAGCATGATACCGAAAGATGGCATAAATTTCTGCCTGCCTTTCATGACATGGGGTTGTGCCTGATCACTTTACAGCAATTTGCAGCCAAGTCGTTTTGAAGTTTTGTTGCTGTTTAAATATAGGACACAGGCTGCCTCATCAAACACTCCTCGGACAGGTACAACACAGGGTTAAGTTCAGAATAAAGCACCCTGTACACTTTTAAACTGAAAGTGAAGTATTCTCTCCACTGCCCTTCTCACACACTCCCAGAACACGTACAGCATGAGGTTAGATATATAGTAATTACTCTCTTCCAGTCCCCTCTCCTTGGTTCGGAAGTGATGTTTTATCAAATGGTCTGTGTTCCTTCTCATTCCTTTATGTTCTCACTTGTTACTCTTGGGCAGGGCTTTTGTCTGCTTTGTTTATCTTAGTGTCATAGAATCATAGAGTCCTACAGCACAGAGTCAGGCCCTTTGGCCCAAACTGGTTTATACCGACCAAAATGTCCATCCATGCTCACCCCGTTTCCCTGCACTTGGCCCATATCCTTCTAAACCTTTCCTATTCACGTATTTGTCCAAATGCCTTTTAAATGTTATTAATGCACCCACCTCAACCACTTCTGCCGGCAGCTCATTCCATATGTGTACCACCCTCTATGTAAAAAAGTTGCCCCTCAGGGTCACTTTTATTCTTTCCCCATTAACCTTAAACTGATGCCTCTAGTCCTCGATTCCCTAATCCTGGGGGAAAAAACTGAGTGCATTCACCCTGTCCATGCCTGTCATGATCTTATACACCTCTATAACGGCCCCCTCAGTCTCCTACTCTCTAAAGAGCCATGTCCTAGCTTGTCCAACCTCAGACCCTTGAGTCCTTGTAAATTTCCTCTGCACTCTTTCCAGTTTAATAACACGCTTCCTATAGCAAAGTGACCAAAACTGAACACAATACTCCCAAGTGCAGCCTCACCAACGTCCTCTATAACTGCAATATAACTTCCCAACTTCTGTATTCAGTGCCCTGAATGATGAAGACCAGTGTGCCAAAAGCCTTCTTCACTGTGACTCCACTTTCAGAGCCTGTGAACCTGAACTCCAAGGTCATAGAGTCATAGAAATGTACAGCACAGAAACAGACCCTTCGGTCCAACTTGTCCATGCTGACCAGATATCCCAACCCAATCTAGTCCCACCTGCCAGCACCTGGCCCATATCCCTCCAAATCCTTCCTATTCATATACCCATCCAGATGCCTTTTAAATGTTGCAATTGTACCAGTCTCCACCACTTTCTTTGGCAGCTCATTCCATACATGTACCACCTTCTGCGTGAAAAAGTTGCCCCTTAGGTCTCTTTTATATCTTTCCCCTCTCACCCTAAACCTATGTCTTCTAGTTCTGAACTCCCTGACCCCATGCCCCTCATGATTTTATAAACCTCTATACTGTCACTCCTCAGCCTCCAACACTGCAGGAAAAACAGCCCTAGCCTATTCAACCTTTCCCTATAATTCCAACCCTGGCAACATCCTTGTAAATCTTTTCTGAACCCTTTCAGGTTTCGCAACATCTTTCCGATCCCTCTGTTCCACTACACTCCTTAAGGCCCTACCATTCACCATGAAACTACTACCTTGATTTGACTTTCCAAAATGCAAGACCTCACACTTATCTATATTAAGCTCCACCCACCATTTCTCAGCCCACTTCCCCAGCTGACCAAGGTCCTGCTGCAATTCCTGAGAACCTTCCTTACTGCCCACAATACTGCCTATTTTAGTGTCCAAAGTTAAAAATCACACAACACCAGGTTATAGTCCAACAGGTTTAATTGGAAGCACACTAGCTTTCGGA
>NC_057719.1:235129-241948 GCF_004010195.1 Chiloscyllium plagiosum | reverse complement strand
TGTGTGCGTCTATAAGGGTGTGTGTGGGTGTCTGTGTACGCATCTGTGTACGTGTGTGTATAGGAGTGCGCGCGTGTGTGTGTGTGTGTGTATATAGGAGTGTCTGTGTGTGTGTATAATGCAATGGTAGTCAACTGTAGTGTGACGTGAACCCAAGGTCCCGGTTGAGGCCCTCCCTATGGGTACCAAACTTAGCTATCAGCCTCTGCTCGGCCACTTTTCTCTGCTGCCTGTCCCGAAGTCCACCTTGGAGGATGGTCACCCGAAGGTCCGAGGCTGAATGTCCTGGACCACTGAAGTGTTCCCCAACTGGGAGGGAACCCTCCTGTCTGTTGATTGTTGTGTGGTGCCTATTCATCCGTTGTTGTAGCCTTTGCTCGGTTTCCCCAATGTACCATGCCTCCGGGCATCCTTGCCTGCAACGTATAAGTATTTAACTTATTTTAGTATTTTAGTGTCATCTGCAAACTTGCTAATCATGCCTAGTACATTCTCATCCAAATCACTGATATAGATAACAAACAGTAATGGGCTCAGCACTGACCCCTGAGGCACTCCACTAGTTACAGGCCTCCAGTCCGACAAGCATCCTCCCTCTATTACCCTCTGTTTCCTATCATCAAGCTAATGTGTATCCAGTTTGCCAGCTCCCCATGGATCCCATGCAGTCTAACCTTCCAGAGCAGCTACAATATGGAACCTTAGCAAAGGCCTTACTGAAATTCATATAGACTACATTTACTGCCCTGCCCTCGTCAACCTTACTGGTCACATCATCAAAGAACTCTAACAATTTGTGAGGCATGAGCTCCCATGCACAAAGCCATGCTGACTACTCCTAATCAAACCCTATCTTTCCAAAAGCATGAATATCTTATCCCTCAGAATCTTCTCAAATAACTTGCCTATCGCAGATGTTCAGCTTACTGGTCTATAGTTCCCAGGATTTTCTTATTAAGGGCACAACATTCACTATCCTCCAGTCTTCCGGGACTTTACCTATAGCTAATGATGATGCAAAAATATCAGCCAGGCTGCCCACAATTTCTTCTCTAGCATCTTGCAGTTTTCTTGGGTATATCTGGTCAGGACCAGGAGATTTATCCACTTATATACATCCAATACCTCCTCCACCAAGATATGGTCTGTCCCCAAGATATAACCACTAACTTCTCCAAGTTGCCAAGTCTTTCTCCATGATAAACTCAGAGGAGAAATATTCATTGAGGACCTGGCCCATCTCCTGCAGTTTTACGCATACATCTCCGCTTTGGTGCCTGAGGGGTCCTATTCTCTCTCTAGTTACTCTTTTTCCTCTCGTATACTTAAACAACCTCTTTGGATTCACCCTAATCTTCTCAGCCAAGGCTATCTCGTGCCTCTTTTTCACCCTCCTGATTACTTCTTCAGGAAGCTCCTATACCCCCTCTAATATCTCTTGTCATACAGGCTTCTCTAGTCCTGTCAACCTTGCCCATCACCCTCACAGGAACATGTAGACCTTGAACTCTCGCTATCTCACTTTTAAAGGCCTCCCACTTGCCAGAGGTCCCTTTACCTGCAAACAAACTACTCCCATCAACCCTGGAAGCTCCTGTCTAATTCTATCAAAATTCACCTTGCTCCAAATTAGAACTTGAACCTGTGGACCAGTTTTGTCCCTCTCCATAACTATTTTAAAATAAATAAAACTGTCGTCCCTGGTCCTAAAGTGCTCCTGCACTGTCACCTCACTCACCTGTCCTGCCCTATTTCCCAAGAATAGGTTGGGTTTTGCCCCTTCCTGAGTAGGATCTTATATCTTAGGTGCAGGAGTAAATGTAGGGGAATGGGTCTGGGTGGGTTGCACTTCGGCGGGTCGGTGTGGACTTGTTGGGCCGAAGGGCCTGTTTCCACTAATCTAATCTAATATACTTATGTGGAAATAGGCCCTTCGGCCCAACAAGTCCACACCGACCCGTCGAAGCGCAATCCACCCATACCCCTACATTTACCCCTTACCTAACACTACAGGCAATTTAGCATGGCCAATTCACCTGACCTGCACATCTTTGGAATGTGGGAGGAAACCGGAGCACCTGGAGGAAACCCACGCAGACACGGGGAGAACGTGCAAACTCCACACAGACAGTCGCCTGAGGTGGGAATTGAACCCGGGTCTCTGGCGCTGTGAGGCAGCAGTGCTAACCACTGTGCCACTGTGCCACCATGCCGCCCATTAACAAAACTGTTTAACAAAACTTTCCTGAACTTTCCTGAATCTTCATTGATAAAGAATGAGAGACTGGGAAAGTGGTTGAAGTAGGAAGACATCACATCTGTGATACTAGTGTGGAGATAACCATTTGTATTTGCATAGTGTCTTTAATGCAGGAAATGCATTCTGAAAAAGAGTCACATCAGAGTCAAAATGTTAACTGTTTTTCTCTCCTGGCCTGCTGACTGTCTCTAGCAATTTCTGTGTTAGTTGTTGATGAATAAGGTCAGCTCGGGATTTGACAGAAACATTCTGATTGACCAACTTTATGGAGTCTATTGAGGAAATAACAGTGAAAGTAGATAATGGTAATAGATATAATTTAACTGGATTTTCGATAAGGTGCCCCATAATAGAGTTGATGAATTATTCACAGAATGCAGAATCGGATGAAATGGTAAAATTAAATATTAGCTGGCTTCAAGGCAGAGGAAAGAATAGAATGGCAGGTGGAAAGAATCAGTGCTACAACCACAGTTGTTCACAAATTCTGAGAGGTTTTGACAGAGTAGACACCGAGGAAATAGTTCTTCTCCTGGGGAAGAGAATAATTAGGGACTGACAGTATGAGATAGTACCAAAAATCCCAAGTGGGAATTCAGAAGAAACTTAGGAGTGGTGAAACTATGGAACCCGCTCCCCCTAGGGGTTTTATTTAATTCACTCATGAGATGTGGGCATCATGGCTGGATCAAGTTTTACTTCCCATCCTCAATTGCCCCTGGTGAAGGTGGGGGTGAGCTGCATTCTTGAAGCACTGCAGTTCACCTGCTGTAAGGAGACCCACAATGTCCTTGGGGAGGGAGTCCAGTGTTCGAAGGAAATAGAATAATGCATTTATCAAAAACATAAACAAGCATTTAAGGCAGAAGAGAATCAATGGGTTGATTGGTGAAATATGAGGACAGTAAGTGCTAGTGATGACTGGCTGGGCCCATTACCCGTTTCTGTGGTGTATATCTGTGTTTCCTTTAACTGACATAACTCAGTGACATGTATTGTCCTACATTTTCCCAGGATATCTAAATAATGAAAGAGTGACCATACTATTCCACCCTGAAGCATTGAATTTGGCTTGAAATTTGCTAATTTGCAAATGAGTGATTTGCATGGCTATGAGGAAAGGCAGGGCAGTGGGATTAAATGATTTGGTCCTGTGGGGAGCCCGCACAGAGATGATGAGCTGAAAGTTGTTCTCTTGTGCCTTAAGAACATAAGAAATAATAGCATAAGTAGGCCATCTGACCCACTGAGCCTGCTCCGCCATTCAATAAAATCATGGCTGATCTTTGCATGGCCTCAGCTCCCATAACCCGCTCCCATAACCCGCTCCCATAACCTGCTCCCATAACCCGCTCCCATAACCCGCTCCCATAACTCTAAATTCCTTTACTGTTCAAAAATCTTTGTCTTAAAAATATTAATCGAGGTAGCCTCAACTGCTTCACTGGGCTGCGAGTTCCACAGATTCACAACCCTTTGGGAGAAGAAGTTACCCTTCTGTGTTGTCCTCATTCATAGTTATGGGAAAAAACAGCTAAATAGCTGTTGTTGTCAGTCCTTGCTCCAATTGTGATGTCCCCCCACCCTCTCACGCCCTTTGTAACTACGTGGTTGCATGAATTGCTCAATAGCTTGAAGTACCCGTCAGACGGGTTACCATTACAGGCCAGTTCTAGTTGGGATGTTACTGTGTCACATGCCTAGCAATCTTCCTTTGCAGGACAAGTAAAGAGTAAGTAACTCCATCCCAAAGCTGAGGATCACTGTCTGACGCCTGTGAGCTTTCCTCTGTCAAAATCTGTTTTGTAGAACATGCCGATTGTGTTAATCACTGGGTGTGAGGAGGAGATCAAAACAGCTGCATCTAGGTTGGCTCCAAATTCAGCTCAAATTCCACCTGCTGATGATGACAGCTATTTTTACATTGACCTTTCTCATCACATTGTTTTTTTTATAACTGAGTCTGAACTTGGTGAAACTCCTACAGCTACCTGGACCACACCTCCTCCCACCCTGCCTCCTGTAAAAATGCTATTCCTTATTCTGAATTCCTCTGCACTTGCTCCCAGGAGGACCAATTCCATCACAGAACAGCCCAGATGGCTTCCTTCTTCAGAGACTGCAATTTCCCATCCCATGTGGTTGGCGATGCCCTCTAGCACATCTTCTTCACTTCCTGCACCTCTCCCCTTGAACTCCATCCCTCCAATCACAACAAGGACAGAACACCCAGTCCTCATCTTCCACCCCCACCAACCTTCAGATACACTGCACCATGCTCTGCCATTTCCACCACAAGTAAACATACCCCACCACCAAAGATATATTTCCCTCCTCAACCCTACCTGCATTTAGGAGAGGCCATTCCCTCTGTGACTCCCTTGTCAGATCCAACAACCCCCACTAACCCACCCTCCATTCTTGGCACCTTCCCCTGCCACCGCAGGAAGTGCAGAACCTGTGCCCACACCTCCATCCTTACCTCCATCCAAGGCCCTAAAGGCTCTTTCCATATCCGATAGAAATACCTGTACTTTCACACACATTATCTCCAGCATCTGTTGCACCTGATGTGGTCTCCTCTACATTGGGGAGACAGGATGCCAACTTGTGGATAATTTCAGAGAACATCTCTGGGACACCGGCACCAACCAACCCAATCCCCCGTGGCTGAACACTTTAACTCCGCCTCCCACTCCGTCAACGACATGCAGGTCTTGGGTATCCTCCATCGCCAAGCCCTAACCATCCGACGCCTGGAGGAAGAACACCTCATCTTCCACCTTGGGACCCTGCAACCACATGGGATCAATGTAAATTTCACCAGTTTCCCCATTTCCCCTCCCCCCACCTATCCCAGTCACAGCCTCCCAAATTGGCGCCACCCTCTACAACGGTCCTACCTGTCCATCTTCCTTCCCACCTATCTGCTCTAGCCTCCTCTCCAACTTATCACTTTCACCCCCACTTTTATCTACCAATTGCATTCCCAGCTACCTTCCCTCAAGCCTCAACCCCCTCCCATTTATCTCTCAGCCCCCTTGGCCATAAGCCTCATTCCTGATGAAGGGCTTATGCTTGAGGGGCTAAATGGCCACTCCTTGATCCTGGGGATCAAGAAAGTGGAGCCAAATGGCTTCTTGCTGTTAGTAAGTAACAGATTGAAGGGGTAGAGTGACCTCCTCCTGTTCCTGTGCAGCATGTTAAAGGGGCTGAATGGCTCCCCTTGTTATCATGACATAGCCCTAGTGAATATCTGATCTATTAGGTTCAGTCTTGGATATCATGAAGTAGATTAAGACACAGCAAGAGGTCATTCGATCCATCAAATCCATTTTGGCACCTCACAGAACAACCCAGTCAGTCCCATTTCTCTGCTCATAGAAACATTCAAAATAGGTGCAGGAATAGGCCATTTGGCTCCAAGCCTGCATCACCATTCAATATGGTCATGGCTAATCATGCAATCTCAGTATCCCATTCCTGCTCTCTCTCCATACCTCTTGGCCCCTTTAGCCCCAAGGGCCATGTCCAGCTCCCTCTTGAATATATCTAATTAATTGGACCCAACAGCTTCCTGTGGGAGAGAGTTCTAGAGGTTCACAACTCTCTAAGTGTAACCCTGGTTCTGGACTTCCCCAACATCAGGAACATTGCTTCTGCATCTAGCCTGTCTAGTCCCATCAGACCTTTTTGCATTTCCATGAGATCCCCTGATTCTTCTAAATTCCAGTGAGTGTAAGCCCAGATGATCCAGTCTTTCTTGATATCTCACTCCTGCCATCCCAGGGATCAGTAGGTGACCATTTGCTGGACTCCCTCAGTAGCAAGGGTGCCTTTCCGCAGACTAGGAGACCAAAACTGCACACAGTTCTCAAGGTGTGGCCTCACCAAGAGCCCTGTATAACTGCAGCAAGACTGCTCCTATACTCAAAACCTCTGGCTTTGAAGGGGAGCATGCAATTAGCTTTCCTCACTGCCAGCTATACCTGCATGCCAGCCTTTCCTGCTCCTCGGATGCTGCCTGACTTGCTGTGCTTTTCCAGTACCACTCTAATCTAGACTGCCAGCCTTCCGTGATTGTTCCACTATGACTCCCATGCTCCATCCCCATAGCTCTGTTACCTTATTTCATTTAGATGTCCATGCAATTTCCTTTTGAAAGCAGTGTTGGGATCCATTGTCATTGTGATCTACCACTATGTTGTACATGCAGCTGAGTTGAGTCTGCACTGTGTTACGTTTGCTCCCACCGTTCTCTTTACATGCAGGGAGCTACAGGATTTGCTCAGTCTAGTGTAGTGGAGGAAAACTACTTCCTGATGTAACTAGAAAGTGTGTCTTTTATTGAGGAAGTAATGTATTGCATGTCAGCAATGAAGGTACATGTGACATTGATAAGGCATGGTGGTTCAGTAGTTAGCATGTGGAGTTTGCACATTCTCTCTGTGAATGCATGGGTTTCCTCCTGGTGCTCCAAAGTCCAAAAATATTCAGGTTAAGTGGATTGGTCTTACCAAATTGCCTGTAGTGAACAGAAATGCCTAGGTTAGGTTAGA
>NC_057719.1:219243-234629 GCF_004010195.1 Chiloscyllium plagiosum | reverse complement strand
AACTTGCTTAAACAGAACTCGTACATGAAGGGGGAGGTGCAGGAGCAGGTTATCTGTCAGCCTGGGTTTTGCTTTGCTGCAGGCATAGAGGTATACAGCATGGAAACAGACCCTTCGGCCCAACTCGAACCAAACTTGCCTGCATTGGGCCTATATCTCTTCAAACCTTACTTGTCCATGTACCTGTCCAAATGTCTTTTAAATGTTATAATCATACCTGCATCTACTACTTACTCTGGCAGTTCATTCCACATATAAACCTCATTGTCTGAAAAAATTGCCCCACGGATCCCTTTTAAATCTTTCTCCTCTCACTGGATGCTGCCTGACCTGCTGCGCTTTTCCAGCAACACATTTTCAGCCCATATCTCTTCAAACCTTACTTGTCCATGTACCTGTCCAAATATCTTTTAAATGTTATAATCATACCTGCATCTACTACTTACTCTGGCAGTTCATTCCACATATAAACCTCATTATCTGAAAAAATTGCCCCTCGGATCCCTTTTAAATCTTTCTCCTCTCACCTTAAAAGTATGTCCCCCAGTCTGGAGCTCCCCCACCCTTTGCTATTCACCATATCTATATCCCTCATGATTTTGTAAACCTCTATATGGTCACCCCTCAACCTCCTATGCTCTGGTGAAAAAAGCCCCAGCCTCTCAATCTCTCCTTATAACTCAAACCCTCTAGTGCCAGCGATCTCTGGGTAAACCTTTTCTGAACCCTCTCCAGTTTAATAATATCCTTCCTATAGCAGGGTGACCAGAACGGGACACAGTACTTCAAAAATGGCCCCATCAATATCCCATACAAACTCAACATGATGTCCCAACTCCTATACTCGCTGGTCTGAACAATGAAGGCAAGCGTGCTAAACGCCTTCTTAACCACCCCGTCTAGCTGTGACCTGGCGTCTGGTAGATTTTAGGATTTTGGAGGAGGTGGAAGAGACGAGTGTGTGCGTCTGGCTCTCTTCCAGTCTCAGGATTCACAGTCACTCTGTCATTCACACACTATCGCACTCTCTCTCAAAATCTCACACAGACTCAGGCACTCACACACACACCCTGATACACTCTCTCACTCATTCTATTGCTCACTCTCACACACAAACACACATTCATTCACTCATACACACACACGTACACACACACTCAATCACATACACATGCACACACATTCACACACTCTGTCATCTACACACACTTACACATCGACACAAACCGACACATACAACTGAATAAAGCAAATACATAGAACACGAGCTCTCATACTGTCACATACACACACATATTCTCACTCAGTTTCACTCACACACTCACTCTGTTACTCACTCTTGCACAGACACTGTTGCGTTTTTAATGTCAGCCACAGACTGCACACAAAGGCACTTACAGCAGACACATTGCCCACATGACTGGAGTAAACCAACTTGTCCACAATTGCATTTCTCCACATATCCACTTTCCAGAAAAAGAATTTGCCTACACTTTCATTTGCAGTTACTAGTAATGCCAGTTCCCAATTTACATGGTCACAAGTAAAATTATGATTTATTATCAAATAGTGAATTAATTCTAAAACAAATACAGAAATTGTTGGAAAAGCTCAGCAAGTCTGGCAGCATCTGTGGAGAGGAATCAAAGTTAACATTTCGGGTTGAGTGACCGTTCCTTTGAACACAGAAAGATTCTGAGGAAGAATCACTGCATTCAAAACGTTACCTCTGATTTCTCTCCACAGATTATTGCCAGACCTGCTGAGTTTTTCCCAGCAATTTCTGTGCTTGTTTCTGATTTACAGCATCTGCAGTTCTTTTGGTTTTTACTTAAGGAATTAATTGTAGTCAGTTCCACTTTTATCAGTCTCTGAAATGTAATGCACACATCGTCTTTACATTGTGCAGGTCTCCTAAAGATATGTGCTTACATTGCAACCTTCTTGGGTATCTGCTCATTCCCAGCAGAATGGGCAGCACGGTGGCACAGTGGTTAGCACTGCTGCCTCACAGCGCCAGAGACCCAGGTTCAATTCCTGCACATTCTCCCTGTGTTTGCATGGGTTTCCTCCAGATGCTCCAGTTTCCTCCCACATTCCAAAAATGTGCAGGTTAGGGTGAATTGGCCATGCTAAATTGCCCGTAGTGTTAGGTGAAAGGGTAAATGTAGAGGAATGGGTCTGGGTGGGTTGCACTTCAGTAGGTCAGTGTGGACTTGTTGGGCCGACGGACATGTTTCCATACTGTAAGTAATCTAATCTAAAAATGTTCCTTCTCTAGGGATTCTCTTAATGAGTGCTGTTTCCATGGCAACTGTTTTTACTGGTCCATTTCTGTTGCTGGGGAACAGTGGTCCGCTGGGACTGATGGTCATCCTGTACTCTTGCCAAACTTCACTTTGATAGTGTAATTTCGCCTTGATTTTTCCACCCACACCTATTACTGCTTCTGGCTTTAGTCGGTTTTTCACTATTAGAAAGATGATGCAACGTAACTTTAGTCTTTGCACAGATTTTTTTTTCATGTCTTCAGTTGGTGTATTTCTCCACTTAAGACCTGTGTTGTACAGGTCTAGACCTAATCCATTTATTTATGATCTTTTTAGTGAGTCTTACTGTAACCTCCACCAACCATTTGATTGGGGTTAGCATACAGATAATGAATTGTTGTTGAATCCTTTTTAGAAAGCTGGATTTGTCACTTGTGAACTGAGGGCCACTGTTACTCATCACCATGTCAAGAATGGCATAACGACTGCTCTCAGGCATTCACTAATCTCATTGGTAGTCATTGGTGTCAGCTGGTATACTTCCCAGAAGGGAGAATAGTGGTTGACATCGAGAAGATAATCAGTTCTTGCAGGAATGATGAGGATGACGAGGGTCTGTCTAGATATCATGTTTCATGAATGGCTCCTTAATCCATTTAGCTTGGGAGTTGTTACAAGCACTACGCTAGCAGTTGTGACCCTGAATCTCATTATGTTCAGCAAGGAGAGAATATCTTTTGCTTTTTCCTCAGTTCCTAGACTCTATTCCTTCATATCTTGCATTTCAACCCCTCTTTTCTCATTTTCTTAGGGATAATGATTCCACCTCCTTTGTTCAAAAGGCCATCCTATGGTATCACATCCTCTCTTAATGCCTAGTGCAATCTATAGCAACAAGAATGTGTTTAATGTGTTCAGGTCATCCTTTCCTCAACACTTACAGAGATTCCTCTTGTTTAGTGCACTTGATTTGTGCAAAACCCTTCTGTTTCAGATTCAGTGTCTCTGCTGTGTCATGACTTTCAGATCATGTAGAGCTGTTGGAAGAGTTCATACTCTGTGTGAGCAGCCTCACCTTTCTTCATGGAGCTATTGTCCTTGACAGCATGTCAGCAATGTATAATTCTTCCTTGCTTGTATATCACATCCAGATGATATCTCTACAATTTAAGAAACATTCTTTGGTGCAGATTGAAATGTTTGAAGATGCTTTGCAGAAACTTGTAGTTGGATTCTGTTCTTACTTCATCTCCCCGCTACACATGTTGACTAAAAAACTCACAAGCAAAGACAATAGCCAGACACTGTTTATCAATCTGAACATGATATCATTTAGTTTGCATTAATGCCCCAGTTGCCCTTGCTGTCTTGAGGTTGCTCTGAATTCTGTCTCAGAGGTATTGTACTGCAGGATGACTTCATCATTGACATCATGGTATCTCGGAATTGGTGGTGCTGTTACTAGCTGCTTGATTTTAGGGAAAGCTGTTTCTTGTTCTGTGCCTCAATACAAAAACAGATCCTTAGCAGTGAATTTGTGCAAAATGCAACTAGAATGAAGTTTGAAAACTGCTGGTTCCATCCAGCTTCATTTGCCAATCATTATCCTTCTCATTGAGGGTGGGAGCTACCTTCGTTGAGTGTGTTTCTGGAAAAACACAGCATCCGAGGAGCAGGAAAGTCGATGTTTCAGGCAGGAACCCTTCTTCAGGAAAGGACTGAAGAAGGACTCCGGCCTGAAACGTCCACTCTCCTGCTCCTCGGATGCTGCCTGACCTGCTGTGCTTTTCCAGCACCACACTCTCAACTCTGATCTCCAGCAGCTGCAGACCTCACAGATTCCTCGTGGAAAATACCTTTGCCTTGGCAACTTGTACCAAAATTTCTTCAATACTGGTAGAGAAACTGTTGGAGAAAATTCTGAAGGAAAGAAATAATCTGCATCAGAGAGACAAGGTTTAATCAGGGATCGTCAGCATAGCTTTGTCAGAAGGAAGCCAAAGAAATCTCACTGAATTTTTCCAGGAGGTGACCAGGTGTGTAGATGAGGGTAGGGCAGTTGATGAAGTTTGACCTTTGATAAGGTCCCAAATGGGAAACTGATAAAGTAGGTAAAAGCTCATGGAATCCAACATAACTTCATAAAGTTGGATTTAAAATTAACTCACTGACAGGAGACAGAGGATGGTGGTAGAAAGCTGTTTGTGTGATTGAAGCCCAGTGTGCAGTGGTATACCACAGATATCAGTCCTGGATCCCTTATTATTTGTGATATTCATAAAAGATGGAGATGACTGGGCGGCGCAACATCGAGGGCCGAAGGGCCTATACTGCGCTGTAATGTTAAAAATAAATGATAATAGGGAGGGGATGATGATAAGTAAGTTTGTGGATTGGTCATGTGAGTGACAGTGAGGAGGAAGGTGTTAGGTTACAGGAGGATACAAACGGATTGGTCAGATGGGAGATCAGTGGCAGATGGGATTTAATCCTGATTGATGTAAGGTGATGCACTTTGGATGAAATAACATGACAAGAGAGCACAATGAATGGCAGGACACTGGGAATCTCAGAGGAACACCTTCAGGGATCTTGGGGAGTTTGTCCACAGATCCCTGAAGGTGGCAAGACAAGTTAATAGGGTAGTTAAGAAGGCATAACATACAGTTGACCCTACATGTCATGGCAGATTATAAGACCGGAAGGTCATGTTGGAGCTGTAAAAGTTAGGCCACCGCTGAAGCACTGTGTGCAGTTCTGGTCCCCACATTATAGGAAAGATGGAATTACATTGTGGGGGGCAGAGGAGATTCACCAGGCTGTTGCCTGGGATGGAGCAGTTTAGCGATAAAGAGAGACTGGATAAGCTCGGGTTGTTTTCTGTGGAGCAGAAAAGGTTGAGAATGGACCTGATAGCGGTGTGTAAGGTTATGATGGACATGGTGAATTGAAAGTAGCTCTTCCCCTTAGTTGAAGGGCCAGTAACATTTTTAAAGCAAAAGGGATGAGATTTAGAGGGGACTTGAGGAAAAACATTCATTTCATCCGGAGAGCTCTGCCTGGGAGGGTAGTTGATACAGGAAACTTCACAACCTTTAAAAAGTACTTGGACGAGCACTTGAAATGTCATAACCTTCGAGGTTATGTGTGGAAAAGTGAGATTAACATTGAATTAGTGTAGTTTTGACAGACTTGGGCTGAAGGGCCAAGATTTCTCTCCCATATTTATACAAAACTACAGAGAACTATTCCGTGATTGAAGGAGCAGCTGTTTTTAGAATCTGCCACTTTCATATTACTCGTGTTTGAACACTGAGACAATGTCTCTTGCTGGAGTCTGACCAAGGGGCTTTCTTGAACAATTAGCTCTGGACTCAACCCAAAACATGTTTCAAGAAATCAGCTCCAAAACACTACTTTCTGAAAGAAATCTGTCCAATTTCTGATCAATGAATCAATATTAACTTCTCACATCACCCCCATCAAGAGTTTGTTCCACTCACTCACTGCAGCGATTCAAGAAGCTGCCTTCTCAAGGGGCAATTAGGGTCAGGCAATAAATGCCAGCCTAGCCAGCGATACCCATGTCCCATGAATATATTAAAAAAACAATTTTCTCTCAGCCAATGCAATCTTCTTAAAAAATGTTTTCTTTCACAAGATAAGTATGTTGTTGCCAAGGTCAGTATTTATTTCTCAGAGTTGTCCTTGACTGAGAGAGCTGCTAGGCTAATGAAGTCTCAATCACATGTAGGCCAGATCAGGTGAAGATGGCAGTTTCCTCCCCAAAGGACATGAACCTGGCAGGATTTTCAGCAATAATTTCACAGTCGTTGGGCCTAGTTTTCAATTCCAGATTGTATGTAAACTCCACCAGCTGCTTTGGTGGGATTTGAACCCACACACTCAGAGCATTAATCTACCCTTCTGGATCCTAATCTAGTGACATTACCACTACGCCAGTGTCATCCACATCACTCAGTTGCTTAACTGACCATTGCCATTTAGATATTTTCTAATTAACCTATTCAGAGATGTTATTACTTATCTTTGGAGTGTTTAGACTTGAGCTCCAGGCCTCCAGGCTCAGAGGCAAGTACGTTGCCACACTACCACAAGAGCCTCTATAATTGCCGTTTGTTGAGTTTTGTTCGATATAAATCAGTGATGGAAGGTGATGGCCTAATGGTATTATGGCTGTTAATCCAGAGACCCAGGTCATGTTCTGGGGACCCAGTTGGAATCCTGCCTTGACAGATGGTGGAATTTGAATTCAATAAAAGTCTGGAATTTAGACTCTGATGATGACCATGAATCCATCGTTGATTGTCAGGAAAAAACCCATCTGGGTCACTCATGTCCTTCAGGGAAAGAAATCTGCCGACCTTACCTGATCTGGCCTACATGTATCTCCAGACCCACAGTAATGTGATTAACACTTAACTGCCCTCTGGGTAATTAGGGATGGGCAATAAATGCTGCCCGAGTCTGTGAAGCCCTCATCCCATGAATGAATAAAGAAATATCTGATATGTTTGTGTTCACAACGGTCAAAGCACCTTTAAAAATAATCAATCACCTTGAGGCAATCTAGGAGCTTCCATATCTCTGTGTCGCCATTTTCTGTGCAGGTATCTGGTGGGGTTAATGGATGTGTTTAATGAGAAGGCTGAACACCTAATGGAGAAGTTGAGCGAGTTATCTGATGGTGAAACTCCAGTGGGAATGCACAGCAAGCTGAACTGTGTGACACTTGAGGTCATCACGACGGTAAGAACTAGCTTTATCTTCTCATGTCTTTTGCCTCCAATGTTCTCCCCTGTCACCTGACACTGGACAGAAGTGAGGACTGCAGATGCTGGATTTCACCAGTTTCCGATTTCCCCTCCCCCCACTTTACCTCAGTTCCAACCTTCCAGCTCAGCGCCGTCACCATGACCTGTCCTATCTGCTAATCTCCCTTCCCACCTATCCACTCCGTCCTCCCCTTTGACCTATCACCTCCATCCCCACCCCCATTCACCTATTGTACTCTTGGCTCCCTGCCTCCATTCCTGATGAAGAGCTTTTGCCCAAAACGTCGATTTTACTGCTCCTCGGATTTTGCCTGACCTGCTGTGCTTTTCCAACACCACTCTAATCTGACACTGGAGTTCCTGTCAAGCATTCTGGGAATGTTTCTTACCAAACCTCACCTCACTGTTACCCCCCTCTGAGGCTCAAAACTTGTCATGCCCCTTGGTGAGAATTTTGATAGCGGAGATTAGACACCTGTAAATATGAAGGGCAAAGGACATTTGCCAGTACTGCTGGTCCCATGAAAATTCCCACTCCACACCCAGTTGGAGTCTCAACTCCTCCCCACTCCCCCACTTTGGGCAAATGTATATCACTTTACCAAAGGTCTGGGGAGGTGGTGGCACGTTGGTAATGTCACTGGGTTAGTAATGCAGAACCACAGACTGACTGGACATGTTGCAGGAGAGTTTTGTAGAGATGACATCCCAGAAAGCAGAAGCATGGGGTGTGCAGGTTCTAAGAGATAATAAGAAAGAAAAATACATCAACACCTCTTGAGAACCCAGTGCTGAAGTCCATTTCATACCAGCTAAAATTTCCTGTGTACATTCTCACCAATTTACTCATCAGATTAACCTAGGATTAAATCCGTGTTTATAATTTAGGGGCAGGAATAGCCTATATATCCCTTCAAGCTTTCCCATCATTCAATAAATCATGGCACACCCAGATGACATCTCAGCTCCATTTTTCAGCCTTGACTCTCTTGTCTATCTAACTCAGCCTTGAATAATTTCAAAGACCTGACCACCGCGGGTTTTGAGGAAAGTATTCCACGGATTAATGACCCTCTGAGAGAAAAATAAATCTCTCCATTTCTGTCTTAACAGCAAAGCCTCTTATCCTTAAAATCTGTGCCCTTCTTCTAGCCTCACCTGCATCCACACGGAATCCACCTCCCCATGGTCCTTGGATGTTCCTCATTCTTCTAAATTCCAGCTGTTGAAGACCTAACCTGTTCGGGTTTTCTTTATAAGATCAGCCCCTCATTCTAACAATAAGTTGAATGAACCTTCATTGAATTGCTTTTATCATAATTATATTCTTTTTCAAATTAGAAAACCAAAATTATACACAGTATTAATTCCTGATGCCTATTTTCCCTGAAGCATCAAAGGTTGAAGGGTGAGTTTATAGAATCCCTACAATGTGGAAGCAGGCCGTTCAGCCCATTGAGTCACACCGGCCCTCCAAAGAGCGTTCCACCCAAATCCATCCCCCTATCCTATCCCTGTAGCACTGCATTTCCCATGGCTAACCCACCTACCCACACATCTTTGGACTGTGGGAGGAAACCCACGCAGACACATAGAGGTTGATAAAATTATGAGGGGCATGGACAGGATGAATAGCTAAGGTCTTCGCTCCAGGAGTCCTAAACTAGAAGTCATAGGTTTAAGGTGAAAGGGGAAAGATTTAAAAGAGACCTAAGGAGCAACTTTTTCACACAGGGGGTGGTGCGTGTATGGAATGAGCCACCAGGACTGGAGGCTGGTAGAATTACAACATTTATGGGTTTATGAATAGGAAAGGTTTAGAGCAATATGGACCAAATGCTGGCAAATGGTTCTAGATTAATTTAGTTCATCTGGTTGGCACAGAGTGGGACTGAAGAGTTTGTTTCCATGCCGTACAACTCTATGACTCTATGCTGTCTCACCAAGGCCCTGTACAGCTGCAGTAAATTTTCCCTACTCTTACATTCCATTCTCTTGTAATGTATTGACTATTCCTATAGCCACTTCTTATCAGACCCGAGGATGCAAGCCATCTAGTTCTGGATATTTGCCAATCTTTAGATTGTCTGGTTTTTAAGTTCCATTTTCTCATTCATAACTTGATTTTTAAGTATCTTGGGAATATTTTCAAAGTTTTCTATAGGGAAGCCATACAAAATAGCCCTTCAATCCCTCTGCTATCCCTGTGTTTTCCATAATCAGATCATGAGCCTCACCCTCTACAGGAACATGGTGATTGTTAGTTATTCTTTTCCTATGTAATTACTCGTATAAACTCTTACTATCTGTCTATTAGATTATGAGTTAATTCTCTCACAGTTATGGGTATGTTTGCCAAGCTGGGGAGATGATTTGCAGACATTTCGTCCCCTGTCTAGATTAGGAGTTAATTCTCTCATTTTTCTTCCTCTTTTTGAATAAAGGTTGTTACAGTGGGTTTTCCCTAATTTACTGGCACTGACCCAGAATGTAACAAACTTCAGATTTTGAATCCTATCTCTTGCTGGTGCATTATGTAAAGTAGAAGATGGGTAAAATAATGGCCCTTACAAAACTCTGCAGCATCTTGAACAATAATTCTCTGAGAAAGTTTCTTACTATGACCCTCCATGTTTGTATTGCAGAATGCAAAATACAGAGACATGTTACACCGGGGAGACTTGAGAATTCCAATGAACTGCCCACTGTTCATTTTGTCCTAAAATGGCAACATGAAACACAAGGAAATGCTTCAAATTGTTACCTGGATTGATGGTTTCCTTCCACCAAAATAAAATCCCATTAGGATAAATTTCCATCGAAAACATAAAGAGGGGTAAACTCTTTTTATCAACAAAAGGGATTTGGGGCAGAAAGCTGTTTAGTTGGCACTGCAGATCGCATTGGTTCCTCAAGGACAAACACACATTGAAATCCTTGAAGACACATGTGGGATTGCTTGGTCCCCAGAATTGATGGAAATCAGTTTCTCCCCAAAAGTCTCATTGAAAATCAGACTGTCTTTCCCTCAATCTAAAAACAAATCTCATTTGTGTCAGCTTCTATCCTGTCTCCATCGTAGGATCACCTGCATTAACTCAGAACATCTAACAACAATCAATAATCTTCACACTATCCAAGAAGGCTGTATGACTCTATGACAAAACAGCCCATTGATTGGCACCATATCCACAAAACTCCACTCCCTCCACCACCAACACACAGTAATAGCAGTGTTTACTATCTACAAGATGCACTGTAGACATTCACCAAAGATCCATGGACAAAACCTTCCAAGCCCACAAACACTTCCATCTAGGAGGCCAAGGGCAGCAAACACATGGGTTACCACCCCCTGCACTTTCCCCTCCAAGCCACTCACAATCATTGAATTGGAAATATATTGCCATTCCTTCAGAGCCGCTTGGGTAAAAATCCTGGGAACTCTGTCATTAGCAGCATTGTGGAGCCCCTACACCTCATGGAGCACAGCAGTCCAAGAAGGCAACTCACCACCTTCTCGAGGGCAAGTAAGAATGGGTAATAAATGCCAATCACTGATACCCAACTCCTGTGAATGAATAAAAGACAGCACCCAGACTCCTGTCTCTGTGGAACTCACTCCCATGTGTCCCTTACTTTATAATCTCTGCTCTCCTTAAAGGTCGCCTTTGGGATGCAACTAAACCTATTGGATGGTGCTCAGTCTCCATTTCCACACGCAATTTCAATGATTCTGAAAGGTATTTCCCAATATGTTCAGAATCCATACATGCAGGTAAGTTCTATCAGTTCAAACTAAGTTACCTTATATTTGTGATTGAGTGGCATAGCAATCCAACACCTTGTAATGGGATCACGTTAGTAAGGACTCATCAACAGTTAGCCTTGGGACAGTAGTTTATCTTTGTGAGAAAAACCATGATGTGGAGGTGTTGGTGTTGGACTGGGGGTGGACAAAGTTAAAAATCACACAATGCCAAGTTATAGTCTGACAGGTTTATTTGGAAAGCTAGTGCTGGACTATAGTGTTGGTGTTGTGTGATTTTTAATTTTGTGAGAAAAGTGAGTGGGATCAATCTCCACTTCATAATCCAGGCTGTTCAAATCCAGAGGTATACTGAGAGAATGCTGCACTGGTGAAGGTGCTCTCTTTCTGGTGAAATGTGAAACCAATCAGAATGGGTTTCCTCCCTGATGTTCTGGCAATCTTTATCCCTTAACTGATGTGAAAAGAGCAGATGATGTAGTCATTAATTCAATTGTTTGTAGCTTTTGTGATGCACAGTTGTTATCTCTGTTTCCCACTTTGCACTGTCCTTGCATCATTAAATCACAGTCCTGCCTCTCGTACTGTGGTGTTCCCAGTCGACCTAATTCCACTCCTCCTGTTCCTAGTACATGCCTCAGCACCGAACGTTTGTGAAGGAGGTGTGGGACTCCTTAGAGCTGCTGCGTAGCACGGGGAAACGGTGCATAGAGGAGAGGAAAAGAGCGGTAAAGAATGGAGAGGACGTGCCGAAAGACATTCTGACATACATTCTCAAGAGTGCAGGTGACACAATTCTCCACCAATTCTCAATGCACTATTGAGGATTGTCCACCTCTTCAAATATTGAGCGTGTGGCGCTGGAAAAGCACAGCCAGTCAGACAGCATCCAAGGAGCAGGGGAATCAGGATGAAGAGCTGATGAATTCCTAATGAAGAGCTTATGTTCGAATCGTTGATTCTCCTGCTCCTCAGATGCTGCCTGACCGGCCGCGCTTTTCTGGCACCACATGCTTGACTCTGATCTCCAGCATTTGCAGTCCTCACTTTCTCCCATGTCTTCAAATATATTTATTTTGATGGTTTCTCAAGATCAAGTCAATGCATGTCTGTAATGTAGATATCAGGCAGTCCCTGGCCACTGTGACATTAGGCACTCAGAACAGGAGAAGCTTTATGGCATTAGTCAGTGTGCATTAAACATCACCAGCTAAAACACTGAGATATATCTATTAGTTCTAGATCACCTCTGGGTAATTTTGAAGGAATCATCATAATATCATCAGATTTACAGTTGTTATAGAAAGAAGAAACAGTCTAATGTAAAAATACCTTAGCGTTGGAAAGCTAATGCTTGCAAGATGGTAACAGATCTGGCCCAGGTGAAATGTAAACATAGCTTGATCTACAAAATAGCAGAACAGGAGGCACCCAATCTTGTCTCATGACCGTGTTTGGATTTTATAAAGAAGTAACAAAAAGGATTAATGAGGGCAGAGCAGTGGACATGATCAGTATGGCCTTTAGTAAGGCGTTCGACAAGGTTCCTCATGGGAGACTGGTTAGCAAGGTTAGATCTCATGGAATACAAGGAGAACTAGCCATTTGGATGAAGAAATGGTGCAAAGGTAGAAGACAGAGGGTGGTGGTGGAGGGTTGTTTTTCAGACTGGAGGCCTGTGACCAGTGGAGTGCCACAAGGATCGGTGCTGGGTCCACTACTTTTCATCATCTATATAAATGATTTGGATGTGAACATAACAGGTATAGTTAGTAAGTTGCCAATGACACCAAAATTGGAGGTGTAGTGGACAGCAAAGAAGGTTACCTCAGATTACAACAGGATCTTGATCAGATGGGCCAGTGGGCCGAGGAGTGGCAGATAGAGCTTCAATTAGATAAATGTGAGGCACTACATTTTGGGAAAGCAAATCAGTGCAGGACTTATACACTTAATGGTAAGGTCCTAGGGAGTGTTGCTGAACAAAGAGATCTTGGAGTGCAGGTTCGTAGCTCCTTGAAAGTGGAGTCGCAGGTAGATAGGATAGTGAAGAAGGCATTTGGTATGCTTTCCTTCATTGATCAGTACATTAATTATTTTATTCATTTATGGGATGAGGAAGTCGCTCGGTAGGCAGCATTTATAGCCCATCCCTAATTGCCCAGAGGGCAGTTAGGAGTCAACCACATTGCTGTGGGTCTGGAGTCACATGTAGGCCAGACTAGGTAAGGACGGCAGTTTCCTTCTCTGAAGGACATTAGTGACCCAGATGGGCTTTTCTGACAATCGACAACGGATTCATGCTAATCATTAGACTCTTACTTCCACTGACTGCCATGGCCTGATTTGAACCCAGGTCCCCAGAACATTACCTGGATGTCTGGATTAACAGTCCAATGATAATGCCACTAGGCCATGGCCTCCCCAGTAAAGGAGTTGGGAGGCCATGTTGTGGCTGTACAGGACATTGGTTAGGCCATTTTTGGAATATTGTATGCAATTTTGGTCTCCCTGCTGTAGGAAGGATATTGTAAAACTTGAAAAGATTCAGAAAAGATTTACAAGGATGTTGCCAGGGTTGGAGAGTTTGAGCTATATGGAGAGGCTGAAAAAGCTGGGGCTGTTTTCCCTGGAGTGTCAGAGATTGAGAGGTGACCTTATTGAGAGGAGGGGCATGGATAGGGTGAATAGATAAGGTCTTTTCCCCACTGTAGGGTAGTCCAGAACTAGAGGGCATAGGTTTAAGGTGAGAGGGGAAAGATTTGAAAGGGACCTGAGTGAGTGACATTTTCATACAGAGGATGGCTGTGTGTATGGAATGAGCTGCCAGAGGAAGTGGTGGAGGCTGGTACAATTATACATTTAAAAGATATCTAGATGGGTATATGAATAGGAAGTGTTTAGAGGATTATGGGCCAAATGCTAGCAAATGGGACTAAATTAATTTAGGTTGGCATGGACGAGTTTGACCGAAGGGCTGAAGAAGGGCTTATGCCCGAAATGTCAATTCTCCTGCTCCTTGGATGCCAGACCAGCTGTGCTTTTCCAGCAACATATTTTTCAGCTCTGATCTCCAGCATCCGCAGTCCTCACTTTCTCCGAGTTGGACCGAAGGGTCTGTTTCCATGTTGTACAGCTCTATGACTCTATGACTATGTCCAGTTCTGGTTGCCTAGTTATAAGAAGGATATAATTAAGCTGGAGAGGGTTCAGAAGAGATTTATCGAGATTTGCCAGGTATGGAAGGTTTGACTCATAAAGAAATGCTGGATAGGCTGGGGGTTTTTTTCACCGGAGAGGGGTGACCTTATATAAGTTTATGAAATCTTGAGGGGTACAGACAGGGTTAGTAGTACGTGTCTTTTCCCTAGGATGGAGGATTTCAAGAACAAGGGGCATATTTTTAAGGTGAGAGGAGAAAGATTTTAAAAAGGACATGAGGGGCAAACATTTGGATCATGTGTGGAGTGAACTTCTTGAGGATGTGGTGGATGTTACCACAGTTACAATGTTTAAAAGACATTGGGATAAGTCCATGAATAGGAAGGGTTTGGAGGGATATATACCCGGCGGAGGCAGGTGGGACTTGTTTAGTTTGGGATTATGTTCGACATGAACTGGTTGGACCAAAGAGTGTGTTTCCGTGCTGGATGACTGATAGATTCAACAGTTAGATCACCCTAACTTAAGACAGAAAAAAAGAGATTTGTAAGGCAATATAAGGTGGATAGCACCAAGCTGAAAATAAACAGAGCAAATCTAAATAAGTAAGTGGAGCAGAAAGAGAACATGAGAATAACTTAGCAACTAACAAAAGGGAATGCAGAAGTCTTTTAGAAATACCAGTGTAGAAAGATAATAGGGTCTTTCTTGTGAAGGTGGGGGTCTAGCTGAAATACTAAATGATTATTTCAGATTTGTCTTCATTGGAGCAGTAATGGAAACAGTCACTATATTGGGATAGGATAACAACAGAGTCAGTAACCTGAGAGATACGTCATTCTCCCTGGCTGGGATGTATCCTCGGTTACTGAAGGAAGTAAAGGTGGAACCTGCCGATGATGTAACTATAAACTTCACAGCCATTGGATTGAAGAGTGGAGGATTATCAGGTCAGCCTTGCCCTCATTGTATCATTGAGCAGACTTGATGGCTGGCCTATTTACATAGAACATAGAACATAGAAGAATACAGCGCAGTACAGGCCCTTTGGCCCTCGATGTTGCGCCGATCCAAGCCCACCTAACCTACACTAGTCCACTATCCTCCATATGCCTATCCAATGCCCTTTTAAATGCCCATAAAGAGGGAGAGTCCACCACTGCTACTGGCAGGGCATTCCATGAACTCACAACTCGCTGAGTAAAGAACCTACCCCTAACATCTGTCCTATACCTACCACCCCTTAATTTAAAGCTATGCCCCCTCGTAATAGCTGACTCCATATGTGGAAAAAGGTTCTCACGGTCAACCCTATCTAAACCCCTAATCATCTTGTACACCTCTATCAAGTCACCCCTAAACCTTCTTTTCCCCAATGAAAACAACCCC
>NC_057719.1:199142-216889 GCF_004010195.1 Chiloscyllium plagiosum | reverse complement strand
AATATCAGGAAAGTTAAAGTCTCCCATAACAACCACCCTATTACTTTCACTCTTCTCTTGAATCATCCTCACAATCGTTTCTTCTACGTTTCTAGGACTATTAGGAGGCCTGTAAAAATCTCCTAACAGGGTGAGCTCACCTTTCCTATTCCTAACCTCAGCCCAAACTACCTCAGATGGCGAGTCGTCTTCCATCGTCCTTTCCACAGCTGTAATACTATCTTTGACAAGCAATGCCACACTACCCCCTCTTTTACCCCCACCTCTGACCCTACTAAAACATTTAAACCCTGGAACCTGCAACAGCCATTCCTGTCCCTGTTCTACCCATGTCTCCGTAATAGCCACAACATCGAAGTCCCAGGTACCAACCCACTCTGCAAGTTCACCTACCTTATTTCGTATACTTCTTGCATTGAAATATACACACTTCATGCAACTTTCCTGTTTACAGGCACCCTCATCTGAGATTGATGCCTTGTTCCTAACCTCCCTACACTCCAGGTCCTGCACCCTAAAGCTACAGTCTGGGTTCCCATGCCCCTGCAGAGTTTGTTCTTTCTTGGGATGTTGGTGTTGCTGGTTAAACCAGTATTTCTTACCCATTTCTAATTGCCCTGAGAAGGTGGTAGTGAGCTGCTTTCTTGAACTGCTGCATTCCTTGGGGTGTTATGACTCTGTTAGGAACAGAGTTCCAGGATTTTGACCCAGTGAGAATGAAAGAACAGCGATATAGTTAAAATGTCTGTCAAAGGGAAAAATGCTAGAAGTTATCATTGAGAACAAGGCCCTTTAGATAAGTTTGAATTAATCTGGGAGTGCCTGAGAAAGAAATGTTTAACTTTTATTGGCATTCTTTGAAGAAGCAACTTGTAGATACAGGGGGATCCAGTGAATATATTGTATTTCCAGAAAGCATTTGATAAAGCACATGAAAGGCAATTACAGAAAATAAAAGTATTGGAAATAACACACTGGCATGGATAGAAGATTGGCTTGCTGACAGGAAGCAGAGAGTAGGAATAAATGGATGTTTTTCAGGCTGGTAGGATGTCACAATTGTGTATCACAGGGGTCAGTGCTGGGGCCACAACTCTTTACAAGTTAGAACTTGTGATGAAGAGATCGAAGGTGTGGTAGTTAGGTTTGCTGATGACACAAAGATAGGTAAGCAAGTTAGTTGTGAAGCAGGAATAAGGAGCCTATAAAGGAATATAGATTGGTTAAGTGAATGGGCAAATATCTGACAAGTGGAGTACAATGTGGAAAAGTGTGACGTGTCCATATTGGCAGAAAGGATGGAAAAAGAAGCATATTATCTAAATGGTGAGAGGTCACAGAGCTCTGAGATGCAGAGAAATCTGAGAAATTCTGTGCATGAATCACTGCAAGTAATCAGGGAAACTAATAGAATGGTCTAGTTTATTGTGAGGGGAATTGACTGCAAGAGTTGGGAGGTTATCCTTCAGTTATGCAGAGCACTGATGAGACTACAGTACTGGTCAGCATACTTACATAGAACATATCAAACATAGGACGATCCAGCGCAGTACAGGTCCTTCGGCCCTCGATGTTGCGTCGACCTGTGATATCAACGAGGGATGTTAATGCATTGTTTCAAAGATGCTGTCGAACGAGTCTTGGTGAATTGTGACAGTGTACCTTGTAGCTAGCTCCTCTCACCATGTTTCAGTGGTGGAAGTAGTGAATATTTATTAACAGACCGTATGTGTGCTTCATCTGGTGTTTATGTTATCTATACAGAATTTAAGAAAGTTTTTGACATAGTGACATATTAAAAAGCTGGTAAACAAAGTTTGGGCCTATGCGCTGATGTTGTGGACTAGGTCAGACCACGTAAAACAATCTTAAGCAGGCAGCCCCAGACTATAGCTTTGCAATTTGTTTCGGTCAGTATACAGTGAAAATCACCCGGAGTAATTTAGCAAGGTTGACTACCAGGTTCTAAAACAGACAAAAATTTATTCACATAATTGCATAATGAAACACAAAGAACAGAATAAAGAATCCTTACAGAACTCAGTCTATCCAAACTAGACGTAATTATGCTGTTCCACATACAGTATACACAACAGTTCCAATAAGCAAACTCCCTTAAAATACAGTTTAAAAAAGGAACAGATGCTTATAGGTTGAAGTTAGAAGGGCAGAAAGTGAGAAAGAGAGAGAGAGGGAGAGAGAGAGGGAGAAAGAGAGGGACAGCATGTTTTCACACAGCTTACTGTTGAACTCCCTAACTAGCTCTGGACTGACCATGCCCCTTTCATTGTACAGGTCACTTCTAAAACATGATCACTTTAGCCTGAAGTCTCATCTGTTTACATATAAACAAAAAGGCCTCTTAATATCCTTTAATCTCTGTACCAAATCAGTCTAATTGGCACCGGGAGCAGGTTTATTACCCCTCTGAAAAAAACCAAGGACATAGTATCCTTGAAAAAAGGAACAGCTTTTACAAAAAAGGGACCAGCTTTGTGACACTGAGAAGATTGGGTTAAAAAAATGCTTAAGGACAGCAAACAGTGAGTATCTTTTTATTCTATTGTAAGATGTGGACATCGCTGGCTGGGTCACCATTTATTATCCTATCCCTAGTTGCCCCTTGAGAGGGTGGGGGTGAGCTGCCTCCTTGACCCACTGCGGTCCACATGCTGTAGGTTGACCCACAATGGGAGGGAATGGCTGTTAATCACACAGGGGGTAGTGAACATGTGGAATTCTGTACCACAGACGACTATGGAGGCCAGATCACTGCATATAAAGCAGAAAGAGAATGACTTTCTTTTTTAATTTTAAAGATACCGGGGTATCGGGAGATAGTGGGTAGATAGCGTTAAGATAGATGATCAGCTGAGAATTTTGAATGGCTGGATGATTTGCTCCTACTGTGATTTTCTGTTTCTGTGATTGTTTTTCAGAGAGGGTGAAGGTAGACAGTGATGTTCCTCTAGGATTAGTGCTGGAATCCTTGCTTAATATGACGTGGATGTTGGAACAGAGTAAAACCACAAGCAAGTTCATTTCTCTCACTCTGCTGTAAACGTCTTTTACAGAACAAGAAGGGGAATATGACGATGGCCTGATGCTGGACAACTTCATTACTTTCTTCATTGCAGGTCAGTTAGAGTACTCACTCCTCCTCTCCATTGTCAGAGTCCCTGTTCCCTGACAGCAGACTGCGTCATGGGGCTCTAGGATAATAAACAAATGTGGTCTGTACTGACAAAAGATAGGTTCTCGCTTTGGGTTAATTCCCAATGAAGTACAAACAGTTATAATTCACCAGGGATGTAACAAAGACACAGAAAGAGGCCATTCTGCCCACCATGCCTCTGCCAGCTATCCAATTAGTCCCTCCGATCCCCAAGACACTGTAACATACCCCTTTTCAAATATTTATCCAATTTCATTTCCAAAGTTACGACTAAATTTCCTTCTATGATCATTTTATACATAACATCATGAGATTAGATAGATTCCCTACAGTGTGGAAACAGGCCCTTCAGCCCAACAAGTCCATACCAACCCTCTCAAGAGTAATCCACCCAGACCCATTCTCCGTATGGGCAATTTAGCGTGACCAATTCACCTTACCTGTGTATCTTTGGATTGTAGGAAGAAACCAGAGCACCCGGAGGAAACCCACGCAGACACTGGGAGAATGTGCAAACTCCACACAGTCGGTTACCCAAGGCAGGAGTCAAAACTGGGTCCCTGGTGTTGTGAGGCAGTAGTGCTAACCACTGAGCCACCTTGCCTTCCGCATTTCAAAAAACCCTCACAGCATTGTACAGTCATACAGTACGGGGGGGGGGGGGCTTTTGGCCCATCAAGTCTGTACTGCCAAACATACATTCCTACCTACACTAGTACCACTTTCCCGCAATAGGCCTTGAGTGTTATGACACTTCAGAGCTCACCCAAGTACTGTTTAAAAAATTGTGACGTTTCTACCTCAACTCCTCTTCCAGCAGCAGCCTCCAGATCCCTACCATTCTCTCTCTCTCTCTTCTGGGAGTGAAAAGGATCTTTCCTCAAAACCCCTCTAAACCTCCTGCCCTCCACTTTAAAATGATGCCCCCTTGTTATTTACGCTTCACCTGAGGGGAACAGCTGCTTTCCACCCACCCTGTCTATGCCCTTCATAACCTTACACACCTCCATCATGTCCCCTTCTGCTGTCTCTGCTCCAATGAAAACAATCTGAGTTTATCCAGCCTCCCTTCATCGCTAAACTGCTCCATCCCAGGCACCATCCTGGTGAATCCCCTCTGCTCCCCCTCCAGTGTAATCCCATCCTTCCTATAGTGTGGGGACTAGAACTACCCACAGTGCTCCAGCTGTGGCCTCACCAAAGACCTGTACATCTCCAGCATCACCTCCTTGCTTTTACAACCTATGCCTTGACTGATAAAGGCTAGTATCCCATACACCTTCTTAACTATCGTATTATTGTATCCTGCCACCTTCAGGGATCTGAGGACAAGCTCCCCAAGATCCCAGTGTCCCTCTGAGATTCCCAGTGTCCTGTCCTTCATTGAATGCTCCGTGGTCTTGTTGCTTCTTCCAAAATGAATCACCTCACAGTGATCAGGGTTAAACTCCATCTGCCACTGATGTGCCCATCTGACCAATCCGTTTATATCCTCCTGTAACCTAACACCTTCCTGCTCCCTGTCAGCCACTCAGCTAATCTTTGTGACAGCTACAAATTTACTTATCATCGCCCCCTCCCGCCCAACAATCATATCTCCATCATTTATGAATGTCACAAACAATAAGGGACCCAGCACTGATCCATGTGGGACACCCACTGCACACCGCACTCCAGTCACACAAACAGCTTTTACAAACACCCTCTGTCAGTTGTCACAAAGGCAATGTGGAATCCAATTTGCCAAGTTACCTTGGACTCCATAAGCGTTTACCTTCTGCATCAGTTCCTATGTAGCACCTTTTCAAAAGCCTTACTGAAATCCAAATACTCCTTATGTATGTGTCAGCTTGAGATAGGAAGGTTCTTGACCAGTAAGGGAATAAAGTATCACAGGGAAGTGGACATATGGAATGTTGCCTATTGAATGGCAGATCAGGCTTGAGAGGCCGAATGGCCTACTATTGTTCCTATTTCTTATGGTCTTATATCAACAGCCCACCCTCATCCAAACACTTGGTGTCTTCCTTAAAAAGTTCCACCAGATTTGTTAGGCATGGCCTCCCCCTGACAAACCCAGGCTGACTCTGCCTGACCAAACATGGCCTCTCTCAATGGAGATTAAATTTCTCCTTCACCACTTTTTCCAATAGTTCTCCTACCACAGATGTGAGACTTACTGGTCTATAATTCCCCAGTCTATCTCTACCGCGCCTTCTTATGAAGTAGAACTATTTTAGCTCTCCTCCAGTCCTCTTGCACCTCCCCTGTGGCCAGAGACAATTTAAATATTTGGGTCAGGGTCCCTGTAAGCCTGGGATACAACTCATCCAGACTTAGGGATTTTCCCACTTTTAAATTCACCAAAACCTCCAAAACTTCCTTGCTTCTCATATCAGGGTGGCACAGTGGTTAGCACTGCTGCCTTACCAGCCTCTGACAACTGTATGTGTGGAGTTTGCACATGCTCCCTGTGTCTGTGTGAGTGTCTGCTCTGGTTTCCCCTACACAGTCCAAAGATGTGCAGGTTGGGGCGGATTGGCCATGCTAAATTGCCCATAGCATCCAGGGATATGAAGGCTAGGGAGGCTACCATGGGAAACGCAGGGTTACAGGAATAGGGTGAGGGGTTGGGTCTGTGCGGGTTGCTCTTTGAAGGATTGGTGTGGACGTGATGGGCCGAATGCCCTCTATCCACACTTTAGGGATTCTACGATCAATCTGCTCAAGAACAATGCAGTTCATTTTCTCAAATTCTGTACTACATTCCTGTTCTCCCAAGTAAAGACAGATGTGAAGTACTTATTTAACACTTTATCAATATCTTCCAGCTTCATGCCCCATTCTAACTGTCCTACACTTTATGTAGTTATTTTCCTCCCCTCTCCTTGATTTATTTGTAGAATATCTTGGGATTCTCCCTAATCTTGCTCCCCAGTGTTTTCTTATTCCCCCCTCCCTATCTTTGCTCTCCTAATTAGGAAAGATTCTCCCCCTCTCTGGCACTTCCTATACTCTGGGGCCTCTGTTACTTTGCTGCCTTTGTAATTGTTATATGTCCCTCTTTTCCTTTTAATTCTGAATATTCTTGGACATCCAGGGTTCTCTGGGACAAAAATTGGAAGTAGTTGGCAGTATGTGTGGAGAGAAATCAGAGTTAATGTTTTGGGTTGAGTGACCCTTCCTCAGAACTCCAGGGTTCTCTGGGCTTGTTACTCCAACTTTCACCCTAAAGAGAACAGATTGGTCCTGTAATCCCCCCAGTATCCCTTCGAATTCCCTCCACTGTAAAGCCCTCCTTCAAGTCACAAGGACATCGAGGATGGATTGGGAGCCAAAGCAGACCATTCAGCCTTCCTGAGCCAAATTCATCAATCAATAACATCAAGCCTGCCTGTGACCTCAGCTCCTCTCTCCCACCTGGCCCTGGAACTCTCATCTTCCTTGAGGATGAAAAATCCATCTGACTCAGCCTCGAATCTATTCAATGGCCCAATGTCAACTGCACTTTACAGCAGGAACTTCCAAGCACTAACAATTCCCTGGATCCAAACTGCCAGCTTGGTTCTTTGCCAATTATTTAACTCGGACTCTCTTGCAAGTGGAGATAGTGTTTCCTTGTTGACTCTACCAAAATCTTTTCTGATTTTGAAAACTTTTTGTTAAATCTCGTTTTAACCTTCTCTACTCTAAGGAAAACAATTGCCGCTTTTCCAATCTCTCGAGGTTACTGAAGTCCCTCGTCCCTGGTAGGATTTTAGTCAATCTCTTCTGCCCCTGTGCAAAGCCTTCCCATATTTGGTTCCCGGAGCAGCGTTCCAGTTGACGAGTGTTTTGTTCCTCACAGGTCAAGAGACAACAGCCAATCTGATTGCTTTTGTCATCATGGAGTTGACACGGCAACCTGAAATAAGAAAAAAGTAAGGACAGTGGGTGAGTGGATTGGGGAGTTGGGGCAGAGACTTGGGGCGGGGGGAGTGAAAGGAACTGAACGTCAAGTAAGTGTATCTGGAAATTTTTCACAGTCAAAATTCTAATTGGTACATCTTTTACAATGTCAATTTGAGAGTAAAGGTCAGAATTTGACTTCAAATTAAGAGGCTTTGTGTAAGTTAAAAGAGCCCAGTAGTGATAGTTATCGATCAGTGGCTTGAAATCCCTTGCCTGAAGAAGAGTTAGGAGATAGTGATCATTGTAAGATTCAGGATGATGATGGAGAATGACAATGGGCAACCCACAGTAACAAACATCAATTGGCGTCGGGCTGACCTCACTAGGGCAAGAGCAGAGCTGGGCAGGATAGACTGGAATGAAAGGCGAGCAGGAGAAACTGTAACCAAGCAATTGACTACCCTCATAACAGCTCGAGCAAATCTCCCTGCCAGTATATTAGTCCCCTTCTGATTCAGGTGCAATCCGTCCTTCTTGTACAGGTCACTTCTACCCAGAAGAGATTCCAAAGATCCAAAAATGTGAATCCTTCTCTCATACACCAGCTCCTCAGCCCAAGCATTCATCTGCTCTATCCTCCTATTCCTGCCCTCACTCGCTCAAAGCACCAGGAGTAATCCAGTTTTAACTACTCGTGAGGACCTCCTTTTTAAATTCCTGCCTAACACTCTTTACTCTCCCTTCAGAATCTCAACCTTTTCCCTTCCTATGTCATTGGTTCCAATGTGGACAATGACCTCCTGCTGGCCCCTCTCCCCCTTGAGAACATGCTGCACCCTCTCTGAGACATCCTTGATCCTGGCACCAGGGAAGCAACACACCATTCTGATTTTTCACTGCTGGCCACAGAAACGTCTGTCTGTGCTTCAGACTAGAGAGTCCCTGAACACAGTCGATCATTGGAACCTGACGTACCCCTCACTGCATTACAGCCAGTCTCAATACCAGAAACTTGGCTGTTCGTGCTACATTCCCCTGAGAATCCATCACCCCCTACATTTTCCAGAACAGCATACTTCTTTGAAAAGGGGATAGCCACAGAAGACTCCTGCTTTACCTGCCTACCTCTCTTACCTTTCCTGGAGTTAACCCATCTATGTGACTGTATCTGTGACTTTCCCCCCTTCCTATAACTGCCATCCATCATGCCCCCTTGCTCTTGTAAATTCCTCATTGCCTCCAACTGTTGCTCCAATTGTTCCATTTGATCTGATAGGATTCGCAACCAACGGCATTTATTGCAGATATAATCCTCAGTAACACATAAACTCTCCCTAAACTGCCACATCTGACATGAAGAGCATCTCCCTACTTAAGGGCCATTTTTGCTTCTTTCAATCTACAGACCCAGAAAATAGCACCGTCTTATTCCTGTACAAAACACTGCCCCAGTCTAACTTAATACTTATGACTTATATTTTCAAGTTTAATCAAGAGACATATCTCAATAAAATATATAATCAAGAAAGAACCCAATCTATCCACTACTGCAGACTTACAGCAAGGCCCCAAGGCTGCACTTAAAACTATTTACATATCTGTCTCTGTGCTGTGACTTCTCCCAAACAGGTACCTCCAGGATCAGTTGTGGATTTCACTGTTTGTTCATTTTCCCAGAAGCACTCCAATGTCCAGCAATACATGAATTCAAACAGCAAAGGCAGTAACTGCACAGGATCACAATGGCAAATGTGATTTAATACAGATAAATGTGAGGTGATGCAATTTCGTCAAAGAATGTTGGTGGACAATGTAAAATAGAGGATATAACACTAAGGAAGGTTCAGGACCAGAGGGAGCTGGGTGTGTAGATGCACACATCATTGGAGGTGGCAGGACAAGGGAGAGAGCAGTTATAAAAGCATGCAGTATCCTTAGCTTTATTAATAGGAGTATACGGAGAAGGGAAAGGAGATGGTGGTGAGCTTGTACAAGACTCTTGCTAGGCTCCATTTAGACTTCAGTATTGTGTAGATTTGTAGGCACCACATTATTGAAAAGATGTAAACACATTGGAGGTGAAAAAGAGGTTTACAAGAATGATTCTAAGAATGAAAACCTTCATAGCTTGGAGAAGTTGGGAATGTTTTTGCGCAGAGGAGAAGGCTAAGAGGAGATCTATCAACATTTTCAAAATGATGAACAATCTGGATAGAATGGATAATGGAAACTGATCCCACTTTTAAAAGGATAAAGAATGAGAGGGCACAGATTTAAAGTGATTTGCAAAAGAAGCAACACAGTGTGAGAAATAATTTTTTCCACAAAATGATGGCTCAGTTCTGGAATGTACTCTATGGAAATGTGGAAGCAGGTACAATTGAAGCATTGAAGAGAGCACTGCATGATTATTTAACAAGAAACAATGTGCAAGGATATGGGGACAAGACAGGAAAATTGCAATGCCAGCTTGCCGATGCAAACAGCTCGTGCAGAGATGATGGGCCAAATGACCCCCTTTGTGATTCTGGTAGAAAGCTAGGAGTCTCAGTCCCTGCCAGAGGCTTGTACCTATAATCCAGGCTGAAACTCTCAAACAGTCATGTTGGAGCTTGTGTCTTTGCATGAAAGGTTAAACTAAGGCCCTATCTACCTCTCGGGTCATTGACAAAGATTCCCCCTCACAGCCACTATTTTGCAGAAGAACAGAACAATTCTCCCCTGACAAATATTTATCCTTCATTTCTAAACCGACAGCTCTCAAAACCAGATGATCTGATCACAATCCCGTTGCTGTTTGTGGGAGTTTGCTGTGTGAAAATTGGGTGCTGCAATTCCAATATTACAACAGCTTCTAAAATATTTTATTGAGGAGTTACGAAGTTGTGCACACTCTCTGTCTCTTTCATCCTAGATCTTTACCTTTTCTCCTTAGCTACAGTATCTACAATTCCCAAACAATCCTCCATCTTCATACTGACTTACTGCCTCGAATCTCATGCAGACATAGTTGCCACATTCACACGAGTCGTGTGATGAAACGTCCCCTGTGTTTGCTTCAATGAGCTCCAGTCCTCCGCGTTAGTCTCCTTGTTGGAGATTCTGCCACTGTAGGGGAAGATCCACCCTATTTCCCCTCATTTCCTCCACATTAAGATCCTGTCCAGATCACTCCTTAACAACCTCAGCTGCAAGGAAACTATAGTAATGTAAGTTTATTCCCAGGATACTCCTGTGTTCCTGGATAATGCGATCTCTCTCTCTCTCTCCTTCAGGTTGCAAGCAGAAGTGGATGAAGTTGTTGGGTTGAAGAGTGATGTTACTGCTGATGACATTGGCCAATTGCTGTATATGAATCAGGTGCAGCTCTGATTGGTGTGGATGCATTTGCGTGGCACCAAACACATCATGTTATGACACGCATATAACACAAACCATCTCACAGGAACAGGAACAGGAACAGGAACAGGAATAGGAAGGGGGCATTCAGACCCACAGGCGTTACATAATTCAGTTAGATTGGAACTAATCTAAAGCTGAGCTCCATTCACCCACCTTTGCAGGCTCTCCCTTTAGCCAACACTCAATCCAATCCCTGTTCTGAAAATCCAGATTGGGCTGGATGGTTCTCAGCTCAGACGGCATCAGGTTTCCACCAATCGTTGTGTGAAGAATATTTAATGATAAGGTTATAACTTCTTGTCCGGCATTCCTCTCCTTATCCTCAAGACTATGAACAGATCACTCGCAACTTTTTTGTAGTTTATTTTTTCATGAAATCTACACTGTCCCCATCAAACACTCCCTGGACAGGACAGCACAGAGTTACATACAGGGTAAAGCTCTCTCTACATTGTCCCCCATCAAACACTCCCAGGACGGGGACAGCACAGGGTTAGATACAGAGTAAAGCTCCCTCTACACCGTCCCCATCAAACACTCCCAGGACAGGGACAGCACAGGGTTAGATGCAGAGTGAAACTCTAAGCACACCACTCATAAAACATTTTCAAGATGCCTCCTAATTCATTGCATTGATATTCAAATCCTGTGGCACTTGCTGTCTGGTTCCGAACTGTGTCCCTGTCAGGAATGGATTGTGATTGAAAACCTCATTTCAGTTTTCTAACGGTGTGATTGTGGTCATGATCCCTTTCTCACAGGTAATAAAGGAGACTCTGAGGCTGTACCCCCCAGGACCAGGGACCAGTCGCTGGTTGTCACAGGAAATGGTCATTGAAGGAATAAAGGTCCCTGGCGGAGTTTCTGTGATTGTAAGTTGTTGAGTTATATGTTAAAAGGAGTAGCATTTATTCCTGATTATGTTTTGTCGATTAAAGATGAGAATCATAGAGCAGTTATGTTGGTGCCTCAGCAGTGTGTACTAGTTATATGTGAGAGTGATTCACTGAGTCCCCTCCCCATCCCTACAATATTTTTCTCTTCAGATAATTATCCAATCTTCTTTGGAAAGCCTCAGTTGACTGTTTCCCCACAGTATCAGTGTACCCTAAATCCTAGGCAGAAGTAGGTCCTGCAGATGCTGGAGATTAGAGTCAAGATTACTGTGGTGCTGGAAAAGCACAGCATCGGAGGAGCAGGAAAATCGACATTTCTGGCAAAAGCCCTTCATCAGGAAACTGTACCCTGAATCCTAACCAATCACCTCAACTGTTCCTCCTTTACTACTCTCAATCTGCCCCCCCCCCCCCTCAATGGAAACAGTTTCTCTTGAACAACTCTGCCCAGAACTCTGGAGACTTTGAATGTGTTGATTGGATTTCCCCTCAATTTTCTCTTCTCCAAAGAGAATATCTCACTCTCCCCATGTAACTAATGCCCCCAACCAGGCCCATAGATCCCTTCCATAAATGCTGTGTCCAAAATTGGACCCAAAGCTGCAATTGAGGAGCTTGTCTTTTGTGCAGCTTCACCTGAGCTTTCTTGCTTTTGTACTTCATACTTTACTAATAAAGCCATAACATCGCACATGTGCCACTAGATGCATGTTCTCAGTCATCTCAGCTGTTTCAACAATTTATGCACATCCTCACCATGTCCCATCCTGTTCCCATCGCCTCTACAACCCCAGTAACTTCCTTCCTTTTTATTGAGGGATTGTGGGTGGGGGATTAAACGGGTGGGTACTGTTCTTGAATCCATTGGTCTGTGTGTTTAAGCTTTTGTATCTTCTGCCCAATGAAAGAGGTTGGAAGAGATTATAATCGGGGTGGGGAGGGGGGGGGAACTTTGATTATGTTGGCTGCCAGTCCGAGACAGCGAGAAGTGTAGATGGAGTCAAGGCTGGTTTGCGTGATGGTCTGGGCTGTGTTCACATCCTCTGTAGTTTCTTACGGTCCTGGGCAGAGCGTTGGCCGAACCAAGACATGCTGCATCTGTATAGAATGCATTCTATGGTGCATCTGTCAAAGTTGGTAAGAAAGACTGCAGAAAGCTACGGAACGGAGGAATTTGAGTGAACTAGTATATAAATCACAAAACGCTACTGTCCAAGTTCACCAGATAATAGGGAAGGCAAATAGAATGTTGGCCTTTATTTCAAGGGGAATAGAGTATAAAAACTGGGAGATTTTGCTAAAACCACATAAAGAGCTGGTCAGACCACAGCTGTGGTTAGTTCGATTGCCCTTATCTAAGGAGAGATATCCTGGCTTTGGAAGCAGTGCTGAGAAGGTTCATGAGACTGATCCTGCATAAGGAGGGATGTTCTTCTGAGCTGAGTAGGGGGTATTGGTCATTGGAGAATGAGAGGAGACCTTATTGGAATATTCAAGATTTTAAGGGGGATGGTGACAAGGTGGATGATGAGAAGTTGTTTCCCCTTGTGGGAGAGTCTAGAACCAGAGGGCATCACCTCAGAATCATCTCTGTTTCTGAACCCAAAGCAGATTTGGTGAGATGGAAAATGCTTCGTCTTTATCACTGGTGTGTCCAGCGAGGAGCTGGCAAGCACATCTATTGCCTGCCTTCCAGAATGTCTCATTGATTAGATTTAACTAGGAACCACTGTCTGGCACTGTCAAGCTCCAGGATTATCTGAATTAAATTAGTTTGAAACAGCAGTTTTGTCATTCACTTACTAACAGAGGTTTGTTCTTTCAGTTCAACACCTACATCATGGGCCGAATGGCCAAATTCTTTGATGACCCTCTGACCTTTGACCCTGAGCGATTCCATCCGAATGCTCCAAAGTAAGTGTTGCTCTGTTTTTTACGTCACAACAATATGTGCACCTGGAAAATATTTCGTTCAAGAGAAGCCCTGAGAGGAGGAAGTGTCAATAGATATCCCCAAGTCTGTCTTTCCTCAAAACCAGTTGTGAAATTGAATTCCATAAATCTGTCACAAACAAAAATAGAAATTACTGGAAAAGCTCAGTAGGTCTGGCAGCGTCTGTGGAGAGAAATCAGAGTTAATGTTTCAGGTCACGTGACCCTTCCTCAGACGCTGCCAGACCTGCTGAGCTTTTCCAGCAATTCTTATTTTTGTCTCTAATTTACAGTATCTGCGGTTCTTTCGGCTTTTATTCTGAAAACCTATTGTTTGTGTAAAAGCCATTGATGAGACTCAATGTCCAATAGTTATGATGCAACTAACACATGGATTTTGATTGATTCCAGACCCTACTACTGCTATTTCCCGTTCACTTTAGGGCCACGTTCCTGTCTTGGCCAGGTTTTTGCACAGGTAATGTCATTGATATGCTAAGTAACATTAATTGTATGTGGAGTTGGCATTATAATACCATAAGACAGAGGAGCAGAAGTAGACCATTCATCCCATTGAGTCTGTTCTGTCATTCAATGAGGTCATGGCTGATGATATGTTCCAGCCAGTTACCCCCCCATCAGTCTGCTCTAAATCCTCAGTAAAGTGCTGGAAGGGGTCACCAACAGTGCTATCAAGCAGCACCTGCTCAGCTATAACCTGCTCAGTGATGCTCAGTTTGGGTTCCGCCAGGGTCACTCAGCTCCTGACCTCATTACAGCCTTGGTTCAAACCTGGACAATTCCAGAGGGGAGGTGAGAGTGACAGCCCTCGTTATCCAGGCCATATTTGAGCCCTAGCAAAACTGGAATCAATGGGTATCGGGGGCAAACCCTCCGCTGGTTGGAGTCAGACCTGACACATAGGAAGATGGTTGTGGTTGTTGGAGGTCAGTCATCTCAGCTCCAGGACATCTCTGCAGGAGTCCCTCAGGGGAGTGTCCTAGGCCCAGCCATCTTCAGCTGCTTCATCAATGACCTTCCCTCCATCTTAAGGTCAGAAATGGGATGTTCGCCGATGATTGCAAATATTTAGCACCATTTGCGACTCCTCAGATACTGAAGCAGTCCATGTTCAAATGCAGCAAGATGTGGACAATATCCAAGCTTGGGCTGACAAGTGGCAAGTAACATTCACGCTACAGGAATGCCAAGCAATGACCATCTTCAATAAGAGACAATCTAACCACTGCTCCTTGATATTCAATGGTATTACCATCACTGAATCTCCCACTGTCAACATCCTGGAATTCTGTGGCAATTAACTCAGCCAACGGTCTCCCCAAAGCCTGTCCACCATCTACAAGGCACAAGTCAGGAGTGTGATGGATCCTCCCCACTTGCCCTGGATGGGGGCAGCCCCAACAACACTCAAGGAGCTTGCACCATCCAGGACAAAGCAGCCGCTTGATTGGCACCACATCCACAAACACCCACCCCCTCCACCACCGACGCTCAGTAGCAGCAGTGTGCTCCGGTTTCCTCCCACAGTCCAAAGATGTGCAGGTCAGGTGAATTGGCCATGCTAAATTGCCCGTAGTGTTAGGTAAGGGATAAATGTAGGGGAATGGGTATGGGTGGGTTGCGCTTTGGCGGGTCGGTGTGGACTTGTTGGGCCAAAGGGCCTATTTCCACACTGTAACCTAATCTAAAGCAGATACATGGGAACACCACCCCCTGCAAGTTCCCCTCCAAGTCATTCACCATCCTGACTTGGAAATATATCACTGTTTCCTTCAGTGTCACTGAGTAAGAAGTCTTCCCTAACAGTGCCGTGGTGTCTGCAGTGGTTGGAGAAGGCAGCTTACCACCACCTTCTTCAGGACGATTAGGGATAGTAAATTCTGGCCAAGTCAGTGATTCCTGCATCTTCTCAATGAATTCAAAAAAGCTCAGTAACAAGTTGTGTTTTCTATAATATGTATATTATTAATTTGAGACACTGTGGTTATTGAATAATACCCAACAATTGTATATAGAATATAGACAGTGTTATTCCCAGTGTTTTATTTTCAAATATTAAGTGTTTGACAAAATAAAACTGGAGTGTTAGAACTAGCATACACAATGTGTGATTAGCAAATTGGGTCCCTGATATTAAAGTTTGATCCTCTTTATCCAGATGGAAGCAAAGGTGATTTTGTCCAAATTCCTGCAAAGGTTTGACTTCCAACATGCTCCAGGCCACACTTATGAAATTATGGACACAGGAACTCTCCGACCTCGAGATGGTGCAGTGTGCATCTTGACACCGAGATCCGAATCTTCCAAAGGATAATGCAGCCCTTTCTCAGGAGACAACTGGGGGACATAACCAGATTGCTCACCTGCACTAATCAATTCCAATAGACCGCGAGGAAGTTGCAAATGGACTTGTGGTTTGTTGTGTGGAATTATTGAGTCCTGTATCATTTTTACTGATTGAACCATAAACATAAACACAGTGAGCCTTCAGCCCATCATGTCTGCATTATTCCTAGCAAACTATTCATCTGTTCCCACCCTCCTGCCTTTCCCCCATTGCATGGTAAGTTTATTCAAGTATTTCTCCAATTCCTTTGTGCAAGTTCCAACCGAATCTGCTCCCAACACTCTTTCAGATGGCACCTTCCATAGAAGCATAGAAACAAAGAAGTAGGCCATTCAGCCCATCGAACCTGCTCCATTGTTCGATATAATCTGATTGATCATTGAGCTCAATACTCTAATCCCACCCTCCCCTCATATCTCATAATCCCTTTCACCACAAGAGCTATAGCTCCCTCCTTCTTGAAAACACAATATTTTTGCCTCAACCATTTTCTGTGATAGTGAATTCCACAGACTGACCGCTGTCACTTATTCTTAGACTATGACTCCAGGACTCCCCCAGTATTGGGAACATCCTTCTTGCATTCAATCTGTCCAGTCCTGCCTGAATTCTATAGGTTTCTATGAGATTCCTCCTTATTCTAAACTCCAGAAAATACAATCCTAACCAACTTAGTCTCTCCTCAAGCATCAGTCCTGCCATCCCAGGAATCATCTGGTAAACCTTCGCTGCATTCCCTCAGTAGCAAGAACATCCTTCGTCAAATAAGGAGATCAAAACTGCACACAAGACTCCAGGCATGGTCTCTAGACATCCCTGCTCCTGTACTAGAATCCTCTCGCTATAAAGGCCACCATAGAGTTTGCCTTCTTGCCTGCCTGCTGCCTGTACACACTTAGTTTCAGCAAGTAGTGCACAAGGACACCAGGTCTTGTTGAACATTTTCCTTTCTCAATTTGTAACTTTTCAAATAATAAACTGATTTTGCTACCAAATGGATAACCTCACATTTACCCACATGATCACAACTCACCATAGAGTCATAGTCATAGAGATGTACAGCATGGAAACAGACCCTTCGTTCCAACCCATCCATGCCGATCAGATATCCCAACCCAATCTAGTCCCACCTGCCAGCACCCGGCCCCTTCCTCTGGCAACTCATTCCATACACGTACCTCCCTCTGCATGAAAACGTTGCCCCTTAGGTCTCTTTTATATCTTTCCCCTCTCACCCTAAACCCATGTCCTCTAGTTCTGGATTCCCTGACCCCAGGGAAAAGACTTTGCCTATTTACCCTATCCATGCCCCTCATAATTTTGTAAACCTCTTTAAGATAACATATAATCAAGAAAGAACCCACTCTATTCACCACTGCAGATTCTCTGTAGGCCACACTTAAAACAACGATTAACTTATCTGATTCTGTGCTGTGAACTTTGCCCAACAGTTCCTCCAAGATCAGTTGTGAATTTCACTGTTTGTTAATTTTCCCAGATGCACTCCGATGTCCAGCGATACACTAATTCAAACAGCAAAGGCAGTAACTGTGCAAGTTCTCTCTCTCTCTCATGTAAAGAAAGTTTCCTAATCTTCACTCTGGTTATTTTGCCAATGATCCACAACATTCCCTGGTTACTGACAGTCCTACTAGTGGAAACACAGTAAATATTGAAAATTTATGGTTTTGAATAATTCTATCAAATTTCCACACGTGGCCATGACCAACTTACCCTATAATTGTTTTCTGGGAGAGAATGGGTACGAGGCAGCCGATACATGGAAACAGCACCCCCTGCAAGTTCCATCCCTGACTTGGAAATATATTGCTGTTCCTTCAGTGTCACTGGGTCAAAATCCTGGAATATCCTCCTAAGGGCATTGTGGGTCAACCTACAGCACATGGACTGCAGCGGGTCAAGAAGGCAGCTCACCCCCAACTTCTCAAGGGGTCATAAATACTGAGGAGAAAGTAAGGACTGCAGATGCTGGAGATCAGAGCTGAAAATGTGTTGCTGGAAAAGCGCAGCAGGTCAGGCAGCCTCCAAGGAGCAGGAGAATCGACGTTTCGGGCATAAGCCC
>NC_057719.1:180598-198589 GCF_004010195.1 Chiloscyllium plagiosum | reverse complement strand
CTTTCTCCCCACCCCCACCCTCCTCTAGCTTATCTCTCCACGCTTCAGGCTCTCTGCCTTTATTCCTGATGAAGGGCTTTTGCCCGAAACGTCCATTTTACTGCTCCTCGGATGCTGCCTGAATTGCTGTGCTCTTCCAGCACCACTGATCCAGAATCTGGTTTCCAGCATCTGCAGTCATTGTTTTTACCAGTTTAATTGTCTAGTGATATTACCACCAGGCTATCAACTATGCACAAGGGCTACTAAATTCTGAACTGTAGCTTTCTGCAGTATTTGCTCCTCTATTCTGCCTCACATTTCTCCACATTATATTCCAGCTCCCAATTTTTGTCAATATCCCTTTTCAGAAACTGTGACTTCAACTAAAACAATTTCAACTAAATCCAATTTACATATGACTGTGTTTGCTGATTAACACTGGCTCTCACTCGCACCTTGATTTTAGCATTTTAATCAAAAAGAGCCTCTTAAATTAAGAGAGAAGTGTCCAAAATTTGTATTTGGTGAAGGGTTAACTCTGATTTCTCCCCACAGATACTGCCAGATTTGCTGAGTTTTTCCAACAATTTCTGCTTTTGTTCCAAAATTGAGGGCCTGGGTGGCTGAAGGTATGGGTGTCTATGGTGGTGATTAAAATCAGCACTTCGCAAGCCAGAATTACTGCAGTGCAGAGATCTTGAAGAGTTAGAACATAGAACAGTAGAGCACAGTACAGACTCTTCAGCCCACGATGTTGGGCCGAGCATTTATCTTAATCTAGGATCAAGCTAACCTACACACCCCTCAATTTACTGCCATCCGCGTGCTTGTCCAGCAGTCGCTTAAATGTCCCTAATGTCTCTGACTCTACTACCACCACTGGCAATGCATTCCACGCACCCACTACAATCTGTGTAAAGAACTTAGCTCTACATTCCTCCAGTCACCTTAAAATTACGAACCCTCGTGACAGCCATTTCTGCCCTGGGGAAATGTCTCTGGCTATCTATTCTATCTATGCCTCTCATTACCTTGTATACCTCTATCAAGTCACCTCCCTTCCTTCTCTCTCCAGAGAAGCCCCAGGTCACTCAACCTTTCTTCATAAGACAAGCCCTCCAGTCCAGGCAGCATCTGGTACATCTCCTCTGTGCTGAAAATGTGTTGCTGGAAAAGCACAGCAGGTCAGGCAGCATCCAGGGAACAGGAGAATCGACGTTTCGGGCATAAGCCCTTCTTCAGGAATCGCCCGAAATGTCGATTCTCCTGTTCCCTGGATGCTGCCTGACCTGCTGCGCTTTTCCAGCAACACATTTTCAGCTCTGATCTCCAGCATCCTGCAGACCTCACTTTCTCCTCAAATCTCCTCTGTACCCTCTCTAAAGCTTCCACATATAATGAGGCGACCAGAACTGGACAAAATATTCCAAGTGTGGTCTAACCAGGGTTTTATAGAGCTGCAGCAAAACCTTTGACTCTAAAACTCAATCCCCCTATTAATGAAAGCCAAAACACCATATGCCTTCTTAACAACCCTATCAACTTGGGTGCCAACTTTAAGGGATCTTTGTACATGGACCCCAAGATCCTGCTGCTCCTCCACACTGCCAAGGTTCCTGCCTTTAAGTTTGTATTCAACATACAAATTTGACCTTTTTCCAGGTTGAACTCCATCTGCCACTTCCCAGCCCAGCTCTGCATCCTGTAGCTTCAGTTGTAGAGCTCTCATAAGCTATAGGGATAGGGAAGAGTGAGGCAATTGAAAATTTATAAACCAGCAATGATATTAAGGGGGGCGGGGGAACCCTAAAATTTAGTTAATTGGGGTAGGCTTTAAGAGAGACAGAGGAGGTTTAAGGAAGGAATTCCAGACCATGGTGGCTGGTGATAGAGGGTGGCAAGTGAAATATACAAAACAAGCCAAGGCTGAAGAATATAGTCATAACGTCATAGAGGTGTACAGCACGGAAACAGACCATTCGGTCCAACTTGTCCATGCCTACCTGATATCCCTAAACTAATCTATGCCATTTGCCAGCACTACATCCCTCGACATCCTTCCTATTTATGAACCAGGTCAAAGGAGACTGTGAGGCCACAGTGGACTGTGAACACGTATTTCAATCCTTAATGAAGACTGTCGTATTTTAGGGGGTTTTAAAATGTTCCCCTCATCTGTGGAACTTTAATTGAGGGGTAAAAGTCCAGTAAGGCCCCAGCGAGGATCGAACTCGCGACCCCTGGTTTACAAGACCAGTGCTCTAACCACTGAGCTATGGAGCCTGCACGCCGCCAGAATGACGGAACCACTCCAACTCTTTCCCAGATAGCTCCCCGGGGAAGTTAGTTATGGGGTATTTTTCAGTCCTGTGTTTCCTAGTTCTCCTCCCGCGGTTATTTCCCCACCTCTCCCCCCTTCCCCGCCCCAGGACGACCCCCCAGGCGCAGCCCCATTTTCCGGGTTTGAATCATAGACAAATGGGGCCGGGAGACTGCACCACCGGCACTCCGCCGCCAGGGGGCGGAGCTCCCGCTGCACCACCGCCCAAGTCACCAGCGGGCGGCGCTGCAATACGGAAACTGCACCGCTCCCTTTCGGCCAGCAGGGGCCACTGCACGCAGGTGCTGCACTAAGTCTGGATTCCCCAGCAGGGGGAGTGGCGCGCCCTGAACCCATCAGGTCTGGCCGCCTCAAGGCTCCCTCTGGTGGATTCCTGGAGAAGGAAAAGTGAAGAGGAATTGGGAACTGGTGGTTGGCTGAGAAGCTGAGAAACGATGTAAGTTATTTTGTCAGCTTGCTGAACACAACTTCGACAAGCAGGAGAGTTTCTGGCATCTATCCATCTCAGGAGTCATTGGACTGAGTCTGGCATGTATGACATTTCTAGGTCATCCACTGTCCATTTCAGAAGTCATGATGCTGCCTGACCTGCTGCGCTTTTCCAGCAACACATTTTTCAGCTCTGATCTCCAGCATCTGCAGTCCTCACTTTCTCCAAAGTTAAAAATCACACAACACCAGGTTATAGTCCAACAGGTTTATTTGAAAGTCCAAACTTTTGGACCGCTGCTCCTTCGTCAGGTAGCTAGTGGGGCAGGATCATAGGACACAGAATTTATAGTAAAACTTGACAAAGGTGAAGTACTGAAAACCTAGTACTTTCAAACAAGCCTGTTGGACTATAACCTGGTGTTGTGTGATTTTTATTTAACTCAATTCAGAAATGGCAGTACATTTCACAGTTGGCACAGTTGGCCTGAGATTGAATGATGTTTTTTTTCTCTTGGATAATGGAAGGTAAAGAAATGGTGGAGGCTTTGGCCAGGTGACTGGCTTCACAGCAGAAGATTTTGAAAACTTTTCTAAACTATTTGAAAATTCAGTGGAAGTGAGAGGGGAGCAAACCTAGACCAATTGTCACACCAAGGGAAAACTATTGGATCCAAAGGCTGACAAAGGCTGTAGGGATCTCGGTGTCCTGATACATGAATCCCAAAAGGTTAACCTGCATGTCCAGCAAACATTGCTTGCTGCAAGGAGATAGAATATTTAAATAGGGAAGATTTACTCCAGCTCTGCAGGGTATCGGTGAGCTTATCTGGGGTACTGTGCGTGGCTTTGGTCTCCTAATTTAAGAAAATATAATGACTTTAATAGCACTTTAGAGAAGGTTAAGTCAACTCTTTCCTGAGATGAAGGGCTTATCTTATGAGGCAAATTGAATGGTTTGGGCTATATCTTTTGCAGTTTAGAAATATGAGATTAAAACACAAGACCCTGAGGAGGTTGGATACCTGGAGGATGTTTCTTCTCGTGAGCAGACTAAAACGGGGGATGTTTTAGGGATACGACGTCTCCCTTTTCAGAAGTGAGACATTTTTCCTTTCCAAGGCTTTTTGGAGTGCACAATTCTCTTCCTCAGAAGGTAACGGAGGCTGCATCTTTATATCTATTCCATATTGGGTTAGAGAGAAACCAGGGTTATGGGACATAGTCAGGAAAGTGGAGCTTAGACCATAGCCCAATCAGCCCTGATCTTATGGAGCAGGCTGGAAGACTCTTGTTCCTAAATCTTACATTCCTTCTAGCAGGCTCTATTTTCCTACATTGTCATGTCTTGTATCCTTCTCCATCCTTCCTGACTACTCGCATCAATGCCGTCTGGTCAGCAGAAAGAATGCCCCATGCAATGACATTGATTCTAATCAATTTCAGAATCTTGCTTATAGATGTTCTGTATCACAGACTTGGATGATCTGTTGATCTCATTCTGGTGGCAAAGTCATCCCTGAATGTGCCTCTGGGGTTATGGCCATCACTGATTCAGTGTATAATATTCAGATGTTACAGGCATTGAAACCAAGGAGAGCAAAAACGCTGGGACCTCTGCACCTTACAGAAGATTCAAGCTCATCATTTTCTCAAAGGCAACTATTGGTAGGCAACAAATGCTGGCCCAGTCAGCACTCCTATACTCCATGAGGTAAATTTTTTAAAAAATGCTGGTGAACTTCCACAGTCCGTGCTCTGTTCTTTCAGGAGATGCAGAGAATCAAACGCAAAAAAGCAGTCATACCGGAAATCTATCAATGACCTTACTCAAACCTCGATTTTAAAATTGTCTTTTCTTTTGGCGACATTGGCTTCAACTCTTCAAATTTCTATCTCCTTTGCCTTACTGTCCGATAGCTGTGCCCCTCTAATTCTGACTTCCACTATTTAAGATCCTTCAGCTGCTCTGGCCCTGAGCTGTGGAATGCCTTCCCTGAACCCTTTTGCCTCACCACTTAATCTTTTTTTCCTTAAAACGATCTTTACAAACATTAGCTCTGATCCATCTTGATGATCAAGGCTAACTACCCTGAGTTCACCTTATGTTGTACAGGATGCATCACTTTTCATAATGCCCCTGTAAAATACTTTGGAATGTTTTACCATATTAAAGGCACAATATAGGTACAAGGTATTATGAGAAACGTAAAAGACTAGATACTTTCAGCAGGTCAAGAATTATTTTGTAGAGAAAGAAAGTGTTCAGGTGACCATTAGATAAAACTATTTTTATTTGAAAATAGCAAATGTTGGAACCACAGGGCTGTGGTATTCCCTGACACCGGAAGCAGTGGACATCAAAACATTGAATGTTTTCAAGGAGTTAGATATACTATAATTCTTATGACTGAAAGGATCAAAGTAAATGGGATAAAGGAGGGAACAGGATACTGAGTTTGATGACCAGCCATGATCATATTGAACATTGGAGCAGGCTCAAAGGGCTAAATAGCTTACTGCAGCTCCTAGTTTCTATTGGGATCCAAGAGAGAGATTAGGTCTGTAATTCAGAACTGCATTTCTTTTTACATCTTAAGTGCCATCATTATCAATTATGAAACTTTAAGTTAACAGAAAACTTGTCATTGTGTTAAGGGTGCAAAATCCAAAGTACAAACCTGACCCTTCTTTTTCCAGGTATTTGAATATAAACGTGTGCCTTTGTATCTATTTAATTAACCTACTCAGACACATTATGACACCTACTAGGGAAATGGGACTTGAACCTGGATATTCTTGGCCAAAGGTAGAGAAACTACCACTGCACCTCAAGACATCCTCGCTGATTATCATTCAATGTAGGAAAACATTGCCAACAATTTGCACACAGCAACGAGAGAACAGGTAGATAATCTACTTTCAGTGAGGTCGATTGAGGGATAAACGTTGGCCAGAGGACTCTGGCGAGCTCACCTACTCTTCTTCCAACAGTGAACCAGCACCTTTTGCATCCATTTGACAGCAGAGACAGGCCCTCGGTTCAGTAGTTCATGAAAAAACAGTGGAGCACTCATTCAGTGCTGGGGTTGTTATCCTGTTATCAATTCAAGTGGGGATTGAATCTGGAATCTTCTAACTCAGAGGCAGTAGACAAGCTCACTCTTCAAACACTGTGTGGAATATGAAAAATGTGTTGCTGGAAAAGTGCTGCAGGTCAGGCAGCATCCAAGAAGCAGGAGAATCGACGTTTCGGGCATAAGCCCTTCTTCAGGAATCCTGAAGAAGGGCTTATGCCTGAAACGTTGATTCTCCTGCTCCTTGGATGCTGCCTGACCTGCTGCACTTTTCCAGCAACACATTTTTCAGCTCTGATCTCCAGCATCTGCAGTCCTCACTTTTTCCACTGTGTGGAATATGCTGAGCGGTGTGTTATAAACACGAGGCCTGGGAGAAAGACTAAGAGTTAATGATATGGAAAAGATAGCCAAGGTTCAAACTCCAATTGTTTGGCTTAGTTTAGAGGCTGTTGGAATCTTACTTTATGAGCTGAAAAGGAGCTGGAGTTCATGCCATAGTATATTCCATAATATCACTGTAGCTGAGAGGTAGCTGAGAGTGCGATAAGTCATAAATGGGAGGGAGTAGCTACCTTCCAACCAGCCCGAAACCCCTCCTCCTCCCATTTATCTCTCCACCCATTCAGCTCACAAGCCTCATTCCTGATGAAGGGTTCTTACCCAAAATGTCGATTCTCCTGCTCCTCGGATGCAGCCTGACCTGCTGTACTTTTCCAGCACCACACTCTCGACTCGGTCCCTCTGTAACCTGCATCATCCTTTGTCACTATTCACAACTCCACTGACCTTAGTGTCATCCACAAATTTACTAACCCATCCTTCTATGCCCTCATCCAAGTCATTTATAAAAATGACAAACAGCAGTGGACCCAAAAAAGGTCCTTGCAGCACACCACTAGTAACTGAACTCCAGGATGAACATTTCCCATCAACCACCACCCTCTGTCTTCTTTCAGCTAGCCAGTTTCTGATCCAAACCACTAAATCACCTCCAATCCCATGCCTCTGTATTTTGTGCAAAAGTCTACAGTGGGGAACCTTATCAAACGCCTTACTGAAATCCGTATACAACACATCAACCCACTTAACCCTCATCCACCTGTTTGGTCACCTTCTCAACGACCTCCACTTCATAAAATCATGTTGACTATCTCTAATCAACTTATTCCTTTCTAGATGATTATAACTCCTATCTCTTATAACCCTTTCCAAAACTTTATCCACAACTAAAGTAAGGCTCACTGGTCTATAATTATCAGGGTTGTCTCTACTCCCCTTCAGGAGAAAGTGAGGTCTGCAGATGCTGGAGATCAGAGCTGGAAATGAGGAAACTGGTGAAATCCGAGTTCACCAGTTTCCTCATTTCCCGTCCCCCCACCCTGTCTCAGTCAAATCCATCAAATTCAGCACCGCCTTGCTAACCTGAGATCTTCTTCCCGACCTCTCCGCCCCCACCCCAGTCTGACCTATCACCCTCACCTTGACCTCTTTCCACCTATCACATTTCCGACGCTCCTCCCCCAAGTCCCTCCTCCCTACCTTTTATCTTAGCCTGCTGGACAAACTTTCCCCATTCCTGAAGAAGGGCTTATGCCCGAAACGTCGATTCTCCTGTTCCCTGGATGCGCTTTTCCAGCAACACATTTCCAGCTCTACTCCCCTTCAACATTTGCTATCCTCCAATCTTCTGGCACTATTCCTGTAGACAATGATGACATAAAGCTAAAAGCCAAAGGCTCTGCAATCTCCTCCCTGGCTTCCCAGAGAATCCTAGAATAAAATCTTCGAGGAGAAAGTGAGGACTGCAGATGCTGGAGATCAGAGCTGAAAATGTGTTGCTGGAAAAGCGTAGCAGGCCTGAAGGGCTTATGCCCGAAACGTCGATTCTCCTGTTCCTTAGATGCTGCCTGACCTGCTGCGCTTTTCCAGCAACACATTTTCAATCCTGGGATAAACCCCATCCGGCCCAGGGGACTTATCTATTTTTACACTTTCCAAAATTGCTAGCACCTCCTCCTTGTGAACCTCAATCCCGTCTACGCTAGTAGCCGGTGTCTCAGTCTTCTCCTCTACAACAGTCTTTTTCTAGTGTGAATACTGATGAAAAGTAGTAATTTAGCTCGTCCCCTATCCCCTCTGCTCCGTGCACAACTCCCCACTACTATCCTTGATTGGCCCTCATCTTACATTAGTCACCCTTTTATTCCCGATATACCTATAGAAAGCCTTGTGGTTTTCCTTGATTCTATCCACCAATGACTTCTCATGTCCTCTCCTGGCTCCTCTTAGCGCTCTCTTTAGGTCTTTCCTGGCTAACTTGTAATTCTCAAGCGCCCTAACTGAGCCTTCACATCTCATCCTAACATAAACCTCCTTCTTCCTTTTGACAAGAGATTCAACTTCCTTAGTAAATCACGGCTCCTGCGCTCAACAACTTCCTACCTGCCTGACAGGTACATACTTATCAAGGATCCACAGTAGCTGTTCCTTGAATAAGTTCCACATTTCAATTCTGTTCATCCCCTGCAGATTCTTTCCTCATCCTACATCCTGCCTAATCGCATTGTAATTGCCTTTTCCCCAGCTATAACTCTTGCCCTGCGGTATATACCTATCCCTTTTCATCACTAAAGAAAACATAACTGAATTGTGGTCACTATCACCAAAGTGCTCACCTACCTCCAAGTCTAACACCTAGCCGGGCTCATTACCAGTACCAAATCTAATGTGGCCTTGTTGGCCTGTCTACATACTGTGTCAGGAAACCCCCCTGCACACACTGGACAAAACTGACCCATCTAAAGTACTTGAACTATAGTATTCACAGTCAATATTTGGAAAGTTAAAGCCATGCACAACAACTACCCTGTTACTTGCGCTCCTATCAAGGATCGTCTTTGCTACCCTATCTTCTACAACTCTGGAACTATTCGGAGGCCTATATAAAATTCCCAGTAGGGTAACCTCTCCATTTCTGTCTCTAATCTAACAGTGATTTCTTTTTTTGGAGAAAAAATGTTACGACACTCTCACAAACTGGTAAATAATGGTTTTTAATCTACAATTCACCACAACAGGGTTTCTCATCTTGACTGACGGAAGACAGAGACAATGTCACAAAGTAAGAAATTCCTGGAGTGTGTCCCTAGTTCATGATCAAGCACACTGAAGCGTCAGTTGTTCAGATGCTCTCCTTGCCATGAGAGTGGACTTGGGACTGTGTAGGATGAACAGGTGGTAACCGTGCCATTTGCTCATGGGATATGGATATCACTGGCGAGGCTAGCAGTTCTTGTCCATCCCTAATTACCCTCAAAAAGGTGGTGGTGAGCTGACCTTTTGGCCCAGTCCACCCGATTATTCATTGAAGATTATCACACCATGATCTTATCACCATTTTTCTGTCTTTTCCCTATAATCCTCAATTATCTTACTGATTAAAAATGTCTTTCAGCCGTTCAATATACTTAACGACCCAGCCTCAACAGCCCTCTGTGGGAAAGATTCATGACTCTTCAAGGGAAGAAATTACTCTTCACCTCTATCTTAAATGGCCAATCCCTTGTTCTGAGATTATGCCCTCTAGTCCGAGACTCTCCCACAAAAGAAACAACCTTTCCATAAGAGGGAAATCAGGAGGGCAAAAGGGGGACATGAGATAGCTAATGCAAATAGAATTAAGGAGAATCCGAAGGAATTTTACAAATACATTAAGGACGAAAGGGTAACTAGGGAGAGAATAGGGCCCCTCAAACATCAGCAAGGCAGCCTTTATGTGGAGCTGCAGAAAATGGGGGACATAGTAAATGAGTATATTGCATCAGTATTTACTGTGGAAAAGGATATGGAAGATATAGACTGTAGGGAAATAGATGGTGACATTTTGCAAAATGTCCAGATTACAGAGGAGGAAGTGCTGGATGTCTTGAAACTGTTAAAGGTGGATAAATCCCCAGGACCTGATCAGGTGTACTCGAGAACTCTGTGCGAAGCTAGAGAAGTGATTGCTGGGCCTCTTGCTGAGATATTTGTATCATCGATAGTCACAGGTGAGATACTGGAAGACAGGAGGTTGGCAAACGTGGTGCCACTGTTTAAGATAGGCCGGATGGGATTCATCTGAGGATTCTCTGGGAAGCTAAGGCGGAGATAGCAGAGCCTTTGGCATTGATATTTGAGTTGTCATTGTCTACAGGTTTAGTACCAGAGGACTAGAGGATTATAAATGTTGTGCCCTTGTTCAAGAAGGGCAATAGAGATGACCCAGGTAATTATAGACCAGTGAGCCTTACTTCTGTTGTATGAAAGGTTTTGGAAAGGATTATAAGAGATAAGATTTATAATCATCTAGCAAACAACAGTTTGATTCCAGATAGTCAACATGGTTTCGTCAAAGGTAAGTCATGTCTCACAAACCTCCTTGAGTTTTGAGAAGATGAGGGTAGGGCAATTGACGTGGTGTACCTGGACTTCAGTAAAGCCTTTGATAAGGTTCCACATGGTAGGCTGTTGGGTGGCACGGTGGCCCAGTGGTTAGCACTGCTGCCGCACAGCGCCAAAGTCTGGGGTTCAATTCCCACCTCAGGCGACTGACTGTGTGGAGTTTGCACGTTCTCCCCGTGTCTGCGTGGGTTTCCTCCCACAGTCCAAAGATGTGCAGGTCAGGTGAATTGGCCATGCCAAATTGCCCGTAGTGTTACGTTAGGGGTATGTGTGGGTTGCGCTTCGGCGGGTCGGTGTGGACTTGTTGTGTTTCCACACTGTAATGTAATCTAACCCAAATCCAAAAAATGCAGAGGCATGGAATTGAGGGTGATTTAGCAATTTGGATTAGAAACTGGCTTTCTGAAAGAAGGCAGCGAGTGGTGGTTGATGGAAAATAATTCAGCCTGGAGTCCAGTTACTAGTGGTGTGCCACAAGGATCTGTTTTGGGACCACTGCTGTTTGTCATTTTTATAAAAGATTTAGATACAGGCATAGGTGGATAGATTAGTAAATTTGCAGACATTAAAGTCGGTGGATAGTGGACAGTGTAGAAGAATGTTACAGGGAGCAGGGTGACTTGGATAAACTGCAGAATTGGGCTGAGAGGTGGCAAATGGAGTTCAATGCAGCTAAATGTGAGGTGATTCACTTTGGAAAGAATAACAGGAAGGCAGAGTAATGGAAAGATTCTTGGTAGTGTGGATGTGCAGAGTGATCTTGGAGTCCATGTACATAGATCCCAGACAGTTGCTACCCAGGCGGACAGTGCTGTTAAGAAGGCATACGGTGTGTTAGGTTTCATTTGTAGAGGGATTGAATTCCGGAGCCGCAATATCATACTGCAACTAGACAAAACACTAGTGCAGCCACAGTTGGAATATTGTGTACAGTCCTGGTCCCCATATTTCATGAAGGATGTGGAAGCATTGGAAAAGATGCAGAGGATATTTACCAGGATGATGCCTGGTCTGGAGGGAAGGTCTTATGGGGGAAGGCTGAGAGACTTGAACCTGTTCTCATTGGCAAGGCGGCGGCTCAGAGGGGATTTGATAGAGTCATACAAGATGATCAGAGAATTAGATAGAGTAGACAGTGAAAATCTTTTTCCTAGGATGATGACATCAGCATGTACGAGGGGGCATAACTACAAATTTAGGGGTGATAGATTTAAGACAGATGTCAGAGGCAGGTTCTTTACGCTGAGAGTGGTAAGGGCATGGAATGCACTACCCGCTAACGTAGTTAACTCAGCCACATTAGTGAGATTTAAACTATCCTTAGATAAGCACATGGATGATTTTGGGATAGTGCAGGGGGATGAGCTGAGAATAGTTCAGGTCGGCGAAACATTGAGGACCAAAGGGCCTGTTCTGCGCTGTATTGTTCTTTGTTCTAAGAATGGTGGTAAGGACAAGCCAGGGAACTATAGACCAGTGAGCCTGACCTCGGTGGTGGGCAAGTTGTTGGAGGGAATCCTGAGGGACAGGATGCACATGTATTTGGAAACTCAAAGACTGATTAGGGATAGTCAACATGGCTTTGTGTGTGGGAAATCATGTCTCACAAACTTGACTGAGTTTTTTGAAGAAGTAACAAAGAAGATTGATGAAGGCAGAGCAGTAGATGTGACCTATATGGACTTCAGTAAGGCGTTCGACAATTTTTATAAAACTAAAAACCCTCACAATTAATGAATGTTCAGTACAGAAGAGCAGAGTAAACTGCGTCCAAAATATTTTATTATTTTCATAAAACATACATTAATTTTTTTTTGAAGTGGTTGAATTTTCTGACTTTGGAATCTGTTACTCCAGAGGTTCGACCTGCACTTCACAATTTAATAGCACAGGAAGGTGTTCTTCCTAAATTAACAAGTCAAAGTACAATGTGTAAAATGAAACAACATTTTTAAATGAGAAAGTTGGGAGAAGCTCAAAGTTACCAGACACATGATGGCCTGACCTGAACACTGGGGTCACTTGCTTCTCTCTCACCAAGAAACCTAGTCTGGACAATGTCCATTGCCCTTTACATAGTCATGGGTCAAAGGCACCCTCCTGTTGCCTGTGCTTTATCAACAGTGCTGCAATAATACAGACTGATTTCTGAAAGGGACTGTACCAGTTTCAGCTCTGTTACAGCAATGGAACTTACAAACATCCTCCCTCTCTTTCTGTAGGAATGAGGAGGTATGAAATTCTACAAGAATGTGGATCCCAACTACACTGCTGTGTGAACATGAAAAATAACAAACAATTCACCAATTTTCTGTGGGATGAGAGTCACCTCTTGTCCTGTACGTTTGGTCCAGAACATTAGAAAATATGTTGAAAAATGTCATCACAAGGAGCAAGAGTTAGGCCTTTCATTCCTGTACATTTTTTAAAGCTTCGAGTCTCTGCAGAAGTGCATTACCAAATGCATCACGATATGCGGGGCTGAGTGAGTCCAGGAGAGAGTAAATGGTTTCATGGTACTGCATAGACAGTGATTTATCCACCTTGTCAAAGCCATAAGCTACCACCTGGAAGAGGAAAAAAAAAGATTAGATGCAAAGTAAATTACTTTGTCCACTCAGTGCAGTATGCTGCAAACTCAAAACCCAAAATGTTTCATCTCACAAACCAATATAATACTTGCCCAAATAACACACCAACCTGTAACCTTCACCACAAATCCCCCAAATAACATACCAGTTCAGAACAGACACCCTTTCTGGACTAAACCAACATCACCACACATCCAAGAAAAAGCTTTTCAATTAATCCAATTTTCTCAAAGCCATGGCTCTCATATCCTAAATATTTATGCCTTAAGAGTCTCTCAGTTGAAAACACTCATGGTTGCTGTAATGACGAAACATCAATTCCTTTAGATCTGGGGGATAATCCCACATTACATGTCCCACATGATCTTTTCCCACAGCCCTTCAAAATTTTCTCCTTCAAGTATTTCTCGAATTGTTCTTTGAAAGTTACTGTTGCATTTGCGTTTAGGAGCTTTTCAGATCACAACAATTTGCTGGATTTATTTTTCTAATCTTACCGCTGGTTCCTTTGCAAATCACCATAAATCTGTAACCTCTGGATTTTAACTCCTTTAACACCAGAGACAATTTATTGTTAACTTACCCAATAAAAAAGATCCATCAGGACCTTACAGAAACCAGAAGCAGGAGTAGGCCATTTGGCCCTTTGAGCTTGCTATGTCACTCATGCTGACCATGGCTGATCCTCTATATCAAGGCCATATCCCTGCTTTCACACCATATCTCTTTCACATCTGAATATTTCAGATTTTATTAACTGAAGTTAAATTCTACCTGCTGCCTTGGTGACAGCATTAGCCTGGGCCTTTGGATAAGTAATCGAGTATAATTAGAACTATTCCACCATCTCCTGATTGCAAGACATGTTTAAGAAACATCATTGTGGCCTTACAAGTCAAATGTGTAAAAGCCATCATTAAGAGGCAATAAAGTAGTAAAAATTAAGTGAGACACAGGATCATTAACCCCGATTAAAAGCTATTTTTGTATTAGCTGGTATGTCAGTTGCTCTTCTCACCCGGAGTCCTGCTTCAGTTAGCTCAAGACAGTATCTGTTTCCTTCTTTTGTTTCTACATTAATGTAGGCAACATCTTCTCCAATTGGGAGGCTTTTCGAGACAGCCATGTGACGAACAGCAAAGTTGACATCATTGACCACTGCCTCCGCCTCCACTCTCATATCCTTCACCTCTGCCCCAGCAAAGTCTCTCTCCTCCCAATCTGCAACATCACTGAAATTATTAAACATTGACTCCTTTAGATCGTGGGAATCACAGTCCATTTCCTGGAGGTGATATGAGCAAGTACTTTTGAAGACTGTAAAATAAAGTGAAACAATTATTTGAAATAATGCAGACCAATTAATAGCTCCTGGATACATCCCTAATAATCAATTCAAGATCACATTTGATGAACCTACATTTACCATTAATGTATCAATGCATAGATGGAAAGATTATAAGAAAGAGATGATAGCATTTCATTTATGTGCAAATATGTCAGTTAAGGCTATTCAGCTGATGGATTCAAATTTTGCTCAGACAAACTTGATGATGTCTCAAATCCAAGGTTTTCTAAGTAGTTACTTTTCTAAGGTAACTACTTTCTTTGAGCTTACTGCAACACAACAGGTAGAATGAACAAAGACGTCGTCTTTTGGCTGCTTGAGCCTACTCTGTCATTCAATAAAATCATGGTTGATCTGTTTGTAATCTCAAATTTTTCTTACCTACCTCAATCACCATTCACACCCTTTGCTTCACAAGAATTTATCCAACTAGGCGTTAAAAATATTCAAGGATTCTGCTACTATCATCTTTTCAGGGAAAGTTCCAAAGACTCATGACATCCTGCGAAAACATTTCACCTAGTCTGAATTTTACAGCACAAAAACAGCACCTTTAACCTACTGTATTTGTGCCAGTCATCAAGCACTTTATTTCAAAAATATACTTTATCCATAAAAATCTTTATATACATAATCACTAATGCAGTGAATCTAAAGCACTAATTACTAAACATGCTTAGTATATGGAGAACTTAACGAACGTTGGAGTTTGACTATCCTGACAGTTCCAGCAAACAAACCCAAAGGATTCATTACTTACGCAACATGTCATTTACGTATATTTGAGGCACTGGGAGGTTCCAATACCGAATAGATTTCCGTTAGATTGTTGAATGTACCTCTCTAACTTCAAATAATGTTGATCTTGCTTTATGCACCTCCTGCGCAGCCATAACCTTATATGCTTCGCTGTCTAAGCGCTCTATGAACTATATGTCCTTGCTTGTTATGATCTTCCTGTACTGCTCACAAAAAAAACTCTTCACTGTATTTAGATACATGTGACAACAATAAATCAAATCAATTATACTTTGGTTGGCAGACCTCAGACAGACAGTGGTCTTTCCCCACTGCACCTGGGCTGCAGCTGCCACAAGCTTTACTGCATCCCTCAGCATATAGTCCTGGATCTTAATGTGTCAGCCTACTACACCTAGTTGAGGTCAAATCCTTGCTCTGGAAGGCAAACAAGTTTTAGGCAGACCAAAAAGTGTCTTTCACCGAGTTGATGGTCTTGTTTGCACGTCGACATTTGTCTCAGTGCTTGTCCCAGGGAACACCAAGTTCTGCATCAACCACCTTTTCGTTTTATTTCAAAAATATATATTTTATTCATTAAAAATATCTTTATATACATACAGTCCCTAAAGCAGTTCTGCTCTGTACAGTAGCATATGAAGAAACAAACTAATATTGGAGTTTGACTCTATCCAACAAACAAACCATGTCTTGAACATTAAAACGTACAACAATCTGCAAGGAAGCCAGCACCAAACCCTACATACACCATTAGACACAGTCCTCCAGTCACAAAAAACATCTGCCTCCTGTCACTAAAGCAATTTTGGATCTAATTTGGCAAATTGCCCTTGATCCCATGGGCTCTAACGTTCTTGATCAGTCTCCATGTAACACTGTCAAAAGTCTAATTGCAGTCCATGTCAGTTCACCTCATCTCAATTTTAACAATTGATGCCTAATTTTAAACAGTGAACACTTATTCTTAATTCTTATATAAAACAAAACATCCTCTCTACATCGAGGAAAAAGGACTGCAGATGCTGGAGATCAGAGTTGAGAGTGTGTTGCTGGAAAAGCACAGTAGGTTAGGCAGCATCCGAGGAGCAGGAGAATTGACGTTTCGGACATAAGCCTTTCATCAGGAATGAGGCTTGTGGGACAGGGGGCTGAGAGATAAATGGGACGGGGGTGGGATTGGGAGGAAGGTAACTAAGAAAGCGATAGGTGAACAAAGCTGAGGGAGAAGGTGATAGGTCAGAGGGGGGAGTGGAGCAGATAGATGAGAAAAGTGATGGACAGGTCAGAGCCGAGTTGGAGGCTTGGGACTGGAATAATGTGGGGAAAGGGGAAATGTGGAAGCTCTTGAAATCCACATTTATCCCATGTGGTTGCAGGGTCCCAAGGCGTAATATAAGGCATTTTTCCTCCAGGCGGCGGGTGGGAAGTAATGATGGGAGTGGCGGGGGGGGGGGGTGGGGGGGGGGGGTGGAGTTGTGTCATGACCCCTCAGGATTGTATATTTTAATCAAGTTACTGACTCTAAACACCATAGATACAAGCTTTGCCAGCTCAATCTTTCCTACTAAGACAATCCACACATTCCAGGTATTCTGGTAAATCTGATGATCAGAGTCATAGAGACGCACAGCAGAAACAGATTCTTCGGTCCAACCCTTCCATGCCAACCACATATCCTAAACAAATCTAGTCCCATTTTCCAGCTCTTGGTCCATAGCCCTCTAAACCCTTCCTATTCATATACCCATCCAGATGCCTTTTAAATGCTGTAATTGTACCAGCCTCCACCACTTCCTCTGGCAGCTCATTCCATACACGCACCACTCTCTGCATGAAAAGGTTGCCCCTTAGGTCCATATTAAATTTTTCACCTCTCACCCTAAACCTAGGTCCTTTAGTCCTACACTCCCCCAAGCCATGGAAAAGGCCCTGTCTATTTATCCTCCATGCCCCTCATGACTTTATAAACCTCTATAAAGGTCACCCCTCATCTTTCCACTCCAGGGAAAACAGCCCCAGTCAATTCAGCCTCTTCATTGTAAATCTTTGCCGAATCATTTTCACAAGTTTCACAACATCCTTCCGAGAGGAGGGAGACCAGAATTGCACACAATATTCCAAAACATGCCTAACCAATGTCCTGCACGTCCACAACATGACCTCCCAACTCCTATACTCAAAGCTCTGACCAATAAAGGAAAGCATACCAAACACCACCTTCACTATCCTATCTGTCATCAACTCCACTTTCAAGGAACTATGAACCTGCCCTCCAAAGTCTCTTTGTCCAGCAACACTCCCCAGCACCTTCGAAGCAAGTCCTACCCTGATTTGCCTTTCCAAAATGCAGCACCTCTCATTTATCGAAATTAAACTCCATCTGCCACTCCTTGGCCCATTGGCCCAGCTGATCAAGATTCAGTTGTACTCTACGGTAACCTTCTTTGCTGTCCACTACACCTCCAATTTTGGTGTAATCTGTAAAATTACTAATTGTACCACCTATGTTCACATCCAAATAATTTATATAAATGACAAAAAACAGTGGACCCAGCACTGAACATTGTGGCAGACAACTGGTCACAGACCTCCAGTCTGAAAAGCAACCCTCCACCACCACCACTTGTCTTCTACCTCTGAGCCAGTTCTGTATCCAAATGGTTAGCTTCTCCAAGCTGTCTCCAATGTATTAACATCCCTCCTGAAATTAGATAACCAATGCTGTACAGAGGCTCCCCAGTGCCCTGTATAACTGATGCGTAACCTTCCATCTTTAGCATTCCAGCTGTGCTGAATGAGTTAGGGATTGGCATTGAGTGGGAGATAAGGATGGAAGAGGAGGAGAATGAAGGGGTGGAGGCAAGGAGTGGGAGATGAATGGGAGAGGAGGATCAGACAGAAGGATGGGATGGGGGAAGGAATGGGAGAAGAATGGGGACAGGAGGAAAATGGGAGGGGTGAGGTGGGGTAATGGAGCAAGAAGAATAAAGCAAGGAGAATGAGGAAGAGGTTGGAAGA
>NC_057719.1:155260-174180 GCF_004010195.1 Chiloscyllium plagiosum | reverse complement strand
AGAGAGTGACGGGGATGGGGGGTTGGAAGGTGAGGAGGGGGGTTGGAAGGTGAGGGGGCTATGCTGCTGGAATTAAAAAGGTTATCTCTATTCAGATGGCGCCCTGACTTACAAAGCAGTATCTGAAGGTTATTAACGGATCAGCAACAGCAGCATCTTTTCGGATAGAAACCGCTCACTCCGCGAACCTGGAAATTTAAATTAACTGAACGTTTAACGGCCGACTGCGCGAGCTCCCCGCCTGCATCAGCACCAGCGTTATGGCGTCACAGACACGCAGGACGGAACCAGGCCTCGCCATCTTTGTGACTGGCAGAACAATAGCACCTTCTATTTTTGTCACAGGCACATAGTCCGCGCCAGTCTGAAAGATGGTAGTGTGTTGTCAGCAGTGCTGTGTACGGGGTTACGTCAGCTGCTGACTGAGAGGGCTTTGAGAAAGACGGGCCTAGCTGTCGCTGAGGCCTGTGAACAGCTTGGAGTCACCCTGCCTGTCTGCATTCTGTCTTGTTGTGGAGTAACAGCTGAGACTGTAAACCGCTATAAATCCTGAGGATAAATATTCAGGGAGGAAAGCTGAGAGAGTGAGGGTGATGGGTACAATATGGAGACAGTAGTATTGAGTTGTAGCGTAAATAGTGAGGGGTTAAATTGAGGGAGTCGTATTGGGAGTTAATTTTGAGGGGGAATGGTAAATATTGGGGAGTGCAATAGTATGAGTAGATTTTGAGGCAAAACACTGGAGGGGGTGAATTCTGAGGGACAAATGATATACTTGAGGGTAATGAATCAGCAAGAGGGAGTAAATACTGATGAAAAAGGACAAGGATGAATTGTTGAGGGAATGGGAAAATACAAGAGAATTCATAGAAACTGTTAAATGTAGGGAACGCTAGGGAAGAGAATTGAGTTACTGTGTAAATATAAGGTTTAGAGTGGTGATGAGTGCAGTGTGACAGTTATAAAGTAAGGGAATGCTGATACATTAATCCGTCAATTAATAGGCTAAAACGCAAATCAAAGCAGTGGAGGAGATCAGGACTAGAGGGAGACGGGACCAGGATAATTCTGACAGGACCCAAATAATTGTTGATGGGTTGAAGTCGAGATGCCTTGGCCTTTCTCTGAATCGATTAAGAAGAGGGCATGCAGGTACTTGCTGCACCGATATTTGGACCACTTCCTGGAGGAGAAGTTGAGTCTGGAGCAGCTGAGTGTGGATCTCTACCAGGGAACAGGCTCCCTTGCACAGGTTCCACTGGACAAATCGGTAAGGGCTCAAGTCATCTAGCATGCAGAGTCACAAAAACCACAGTGGCAGCAAAGCTTGCTTTAGTATGAGTTAGGAGAAAGTGAGGTCTGCAGATGCTGGAGATCAGACATGGAAATGTGTTGCTGCCTGACCTGCGCTTTTCCAGCAACACATTTCCATCTCTGATCCCTAGATGCTGCCTGACCTGCTGCGCTTTTCCAGCAACACATTTCCATCTTTAGTATGAGTTAACCAGATAGAGACCTGGAGTAAGCCATAGCATGTTGGCACAACTTCCTACGTAGATGAGTAAGCACCTTACACAAAAACTGTGCAGATATTCATGATGTGTAACAATGATTGTTGAATGAAAGTACTTGCATTTATATACCGCTTTCATGACCTCGGAATGTTCTAAAGTGCTTTAAAGGTACTGGGTAATTTTGCAAGTGTTGTCACTGTAGTAAAGTAGGTACTGCAGCAGATATTTAATGCACAGCAAACTGCCATAAATAGCTGTTAAATAAATCTCTGGTTGATCTGTTTTGTTGACATGGGTTGAGCAACATTGGCTTGGACTCTGGAAGATGATTCTCCTGCAGATAGCAACCATGGGATCTTGAATGTCTACTGACATTAACATCTCCTCAGAAAGATGGCACTGGAATTGCTTAAATCTCTGATGAAGAATGTGAACCCATGACCTAAAGGGAGGGAAGGATGATAGTACTTTATCAGTGGAGGAAACTTGTAAAGATGCCAAAAAAAGTTGTAAGCCCAAAGATTAGGAGGATTTGAGAATTAAGCAAATGAGGAACAAGCAATTGATAAAGGATGAGAGAGTAGAACGAGAATGTGAAATAGCAAGCACATGAAAAAAGCTTTTGTCAAAATGATTAGCGGTCAAACGTATGTTGGTTTCAGGCAGAGACAGGAGAATTTATAATGGTACATAGAAAAATCGCAGAGAAGCTAAATAAGTATCCTGTGTCTGTCTTCATGGAGGAAAAGGAAAAATGAGGACTGCAGATGCTGGAGATCAGAGCTGAAAAATGTTTTTCTGGAAAAGCGCAGCAGGTCAGGCTGCTGAGTCCGAGGGTTGGGACTGAGATAAGGTGGGGGGAGGGGAAATGAGGAAGCTGGAGAAATCTGCATTCATCCCATGTGGTTGGAGGATTCCTAGGCGGAAGATGAGGCGCTCTTCTTCCAGGCGTCGTGTTGCCATGGTCTGGCGATGGAGGAGGCCAAGGACCTGCATGTCCTTGGCGGAGTGGGAGGGGGAGTTAAAGTGTTCAGTCATGGGGCGGTTGGGTTGGTTGGTGCGGGTGTCCCAGAGGTGTTCTCTGAAACATTCCGCAAGTAGGTGGCCTGACTCCCCAGTGTAGAGGAGGCCACATCGGGTGCAGCGGATGCAGTAAATGATATGTGTGGAGGTGAGGTCCTTGGCCTCCTCCGAACTCCTGCCTACATGTTCCTACCCCCTGAGCCATGGCTTGATGAGAGTAGCAGAATTTCTGATGTAATCTTCAACCTACAAATATCAGAAAGTGGCAGTTACATACCGAATATCTAATTGCAAATGGGTTCACACAGTATTATGAACAGATTTTCGGCCTTTGCTTAATCCATTATTTTCTAGTCAGCATTTGCTATCGACACATTTCTACTTGTTCAGTCTTATGGACTATTCCATATCTGCACACACTTCTGTCCCTCGTTCCTGTAGTTTTCTATCACCCAGTGAATTTATTTCTGGATTATTATTTCTGGTTTGTATATCCTGTCACCAGTTTGCCCCAGCTACTTGAGGAATTTTTAGCAGCTAGACGTGCCAGCCTGCTGACTGGATTGCTGCTTTCTATTTGTTCTTTTGCACCCCAACTGAGTCTGATTTTTCAATCTGTTACCTCCTGCCACAATCTTCTAAAAGTAGTTTTGGCTTCTATGTTTCTTCCCCCACTTGTTGAGAAACTCCAAAACCTCCCTTGATTTTTGTCTTCTTCCCCCATGTCATCTTCCTCTCCTCTGGTGCACCTCAGAGACTTACTGTGCCCTGGGTAGGCTGTTGGTTAAATTCCACCAAACTTAAACTTCTCCCTGAAATATATCTCACCTGGCCAGAAACACTGTATGGTGACCATGAGCAGCAGTCCTGCTGATGTTCCTTACCCTAAACCAGGTGTATGAAAGATAATCATGGTCTTCTTACAGGGATTTCATTATTAAGGGAGTGGTTAGACATTAGGAGTTGCTACCACATGGAGTAGTGGAACATAAACTTTTGATGGGTTTAAGAGGAAGCAAGATGGCCTTTAGGTGGGAGAAAAGAAGAGAAGGATATGCTGATACAGTCAGATGATGAGGGGTTGGATGGGGCTTCTGTGAGATGTAAATACCAAAGTAAACCTGTTGGGCCGAGTGATCTGTTTCTATGTTGTATGTTCTATATTATTCTGTGACCCAGAGGTGTTGTACCACACTCACCTGTGTTTATCTTTCCGCTTTCTGATTATCCGCAATAAGCTTAGTATTCCTGGAAAAAAAAGAGATGTGCTGTCAGTGTGTTCATCTTGCTTAGGTCAGGACATTCACAAGAATACGAAATTTCACAACTTAGCTGAGTGGTTAAAGCATGCCATGGAGAAGGTGCCAGGGACCTATTGTCCCCTATGCTTTGTTTCAGTCTAAAAAGTACAATTGCTGAACAAATTCTTTTTCCTTGCAAGGACAGGTCATTATGAATGAATATATGTAGCTTTTTAAGTGAGCTCTGTTAGTTCAACCTATTATCGTCACATAATGTTATGTACAGCTCAATGTAGATACTGTCACCTACAGTCATAATGTCTTTGAAGCTCTGAAATCATTGTTTCAGTATAGATATGCAGAAAGTTCACAGTTGAATAAGAGGTAAGTGTGATTCACTGGTGTCATTGGAAGTTATAAATTGTGATGTAGAGTAGTTCATAGGATGGTTTAAACAAAAGGAATAAATTATTTTCAAAGTATTTCATCAAGCTGTTTGTATTGTCCAGAACAATGTTAGAGCTCATGCCTTGTTTATGTTTCAAGTCCCTAAATGAAATCCTGGAGTCACTTGATGCACCTTTGGAAATAATTGAAGGATTTATCCAAAACATTTCTGTTTCGATACCATGGGCATCACTCCTGCAGGAAAACTGTGCAGTGGAGATACGGGGATTGGAGATGGTCTTTCGACCCAAGCCTCGGATAGGTAAGTGTCTTTTTCACAACAGTGACATAGGACAAAGAGGAATCTGAACAACGGCTGGAATCTTGCATCGATCATGGTTAAATTATGTATTAATTTACCTGCTTCAGTTCTGTAAATTTTAATGTCAATTACCTACCAAAATCTGTTAGATTCAGTTTTTACATCTTCAATTGATGAACAACAATCTATAACAGTCTGCATTTTTATGGCACCTCTAACATTGTAAATGTCTCAAATTCCATCACAGGAGAATAATCAAACAATGTTGTAATGATGAGATTCGAACTCTTGCCCCAGAGCTTAAGCCTTGGCCTCTGGATTGCTAGTCTGGTGATCAAAAGCTCAATGAAAGGACAACGTTTTGAGCTACGTCTTAAGATAGAGAGAGGTGAAAAGGTCTACAGAGGACTCGAGCAGCTGAAGCAAATAGTTTCCACATCCTTCATTTATTTTTGCATTGAAAGATAAATTTAGTGCTATAGCCAAAGTGTTAACACATAACTGTCCACTGGTGATGCATTAGATGATACCCTGAAATGACTGAGATTTAATTTTGTACTTGGATATTCATTTGATTTGCAATGACAGGGCTATGGACTAAGAGCTAGAAAATAATTCAGGTTCGATACTTCTTTTTCAGCTAGCTCCAACATGGACTGGTGAACCACCTTCTCTGCCTCAAATCTTTATCATTCAGTCATCTTGAAATCTGCAGTTCCCTCTCTAGATTCTCTCCAATTAGATTAATACATTTCTAGAAACCCACCTCTTAACCTTCTTGGTGTTGCCTTCTTTGAGTCCATTTTGTATTTGATTCTGTCTTAGTCAAGCAATGTGGGATTGCTTATTCTGGTTTGAAAGTACAATGTAAATTGAGCTTGTTGTTTAGAGACCTAATAATTCAATACCTGTTGAAATGTACTCCAGATTTAATTGTACCTTTCTGAATATGAAAGAGCAGTCAGATTTAGCATTTGTCAGCAGTGACTGTCCCTCAGTAGAGGATAATTTCTGCTCAATTAGATATATTTATAACTTATTTTATCTACCAATACCTGTGAAGGCTAATGTTCTGGATTGAAATCCTGCATCAGAGCAGGCATTGGTGGCTTTTCTTAAAATGAGAACGTTGTTGATATTTATTGTCTGTCCCTATTTGCCCTGAGAATTTCATGGAGGTGTTGGGCCAACATCTTGAGCTGTTGGGTTTGAGTTTCTTACTTGCCTGCTTAAGAGAGCATCCGACGAGCAGCAAAATCAACGTTTCGGGCAAAAGCCCTTCATCAGAATTGCTGTGCTCTTCCAGCACCACTGATCCAGAATCTGCAGTCATTGTTTTTACCCTGCTTAAGAGAGCAGTTAACAGTCAACCAAGTTGCTATCAGACTGGAGTCACATGTAGACCCAGACTGGGTAAAGGCAGTAATTTCCTTCCTTTAAGTGCTTTGGTGAATCAGTGGGGTGCTGTATGTTTCCAGCACTTGTTATAGTGTTTTATTGCCACACTGATATGTTTTGAAAATTTGAGATGTTGTTGTTCTGTCACAGTGTCTGGTTCGGAGCCAATGTACTGGTCCAGCTTTATGACAGACAGTATGCAGCTGGCCAAAGAGTGCCTGAGTCAGAGATTGACAGATGATCAAGCTGATGGACCGCAGCCGTTTGAAGGGCTTGAGAAATTTGCAGAAACCATTGAAACAGGTCAGTAATAATGTTTAATTTGGGAATTCCTACCTCATGAGAGAACTTGTCTTTGTGCAAGCTGGTGTAGTTCTGAAAAGATCAGAGGTTAATGCTCAATTCCCAGTTTGCATTGACTCGCCAATTTTCAGCTGATCATTCTGTTATGGCAACAACATTAACCTCAGCTCTCCCCAGGAGAGAGGTGAATAAACATAGCCTGGATTCACTTTCCTGACCAATCTCCTATGAAACCAACTACACATATAGTTATGACCCAGTGTTACATCCCATGGACAAAAAGCCTGCTGAAGCTCACTTGTGGAGAATAGCCATCTGAGTAAATTGTCTGAGAGTCTGTCCATAAGACCACAAGACATAGGAGCGGAAGTAAGGCCATTCGGCCCATCGAGTCCACTCCGCCATTCAGTCATGGCTGATAGGCATTTCAACTCCACTTACCCGCATTCTCCCCGTAGCCCTTAATTCCTTGTGACATCAAGAATTTATCAATTTCTGCCTTGAAGACATTTAGCGTGCCAGCCTCCACTGCATTCTGTGGCAATGAATTCCACAGGCCCACCATTCTCTGGCTGAAGAAATGTCTCCACATTTCTGTCTATGAAATGTGTGAAGTGTTTGACTTGGAGCATTCTTTCCAATGAAAGTTGGTACCATGGTTCATGCATCTTCAAAGCTTGCACTTGTTTAACACCCTTCATTGCCTTGCAAACCATTTCTTGAGAAGTGCAGTCTCTCTCTTGTTATCTTAGCAAACAGCAGCTAATTAACCAATAGCAAGATTCCATTAACTACCAAAACTGAAATGACTAACCACTTTATCTGTTTTGGGGATGTTGCTGAGGATGTAAAGTTGACATGGAAATTGAGAGAGGTCTATGATACAAAGTGTCAAGCCACATCATTAGGTTCATTTGAACAAGTTGAGAAACTTCATCTTTATGCATCCAAAAAAAATAGTACTAGTGGCAACTTTATAAACCAATGATCTGTTGGCAGACAGATCTTAGAGTAGGTTTTGAACTTGTAATTTGCCAATTGACTAGTAAGAGTGCCATTATCTAAGTCAACCAGTTTTAAATCATTCACATCCTTCCTACAATCTGGCAGCTAGAATTGGGCACAATATTTCAGAGAAGACCAAACCAATGACTTATCAACTGCTCAGCACAGCTTTCTTGCTTTTTTAATTCTATATCCCTATTTATAAAGTCCAGGACCCCACATGCCATACTAAGCACTTTCTCAATCTGCCCTGTCATCTTCCATCATTTATGCAGACACCCAACACACAAGTTCTTCTGTACCTGCACACCCCTTTCAGAGCTTTCTCATTTCATACAGCTTCTCATTGTTTTGGTGAGGTGAACAAACTTCAAAAACAGACACTTTTATGCAATAAATTTCATCTGCCAAGATCTTTTTTATTCCACCATGGGCCCTCACCTTGCTCAGCAGCCTCTTGTGTGGCACCTTATCAAAGGCCTTTTGGAAGTCTAGGTAGACCACATCCACTGGGTTTCCCCGGTCTGACCTACTTGTCACCTCTTCAAAGAACTCCAACAGGTTTCTCAGGCACGACCTCCCCTTACTTAAATCCATGTTGACTTGTTCTAATCCGACCCTGCTCTTCCAAGAATTTGGAAACCTCTCCTTAATGATGGATTCTAGAATTTTACCAACAACCGAGGTTAGGCTAACTGGCCTATAATTTTCCATCTTTTGCCTTGATCCTTTCTTGAACAAGGGGGTTACAACAGCAATCTTCCAATCATCCGGGACTTTCCCTGAACTCAAGTAACTTTTGAAAGATCTCAACCAACGCCTCCGCTATTTCCTCAGCCACCTCCCTCAACTCTAGGATGTAGCCCATCGGGGCCAGGCGATTTATCAATTTTAAGACCTTTTAGCTTTTCTAGCACTTTCTCCCTCGAGCTGCTGAAGTGTAATCCTGCATGAGTGGGATAATAGTTCAATAATTAATTAATTGTAACACCTATCCCTTGGTTTCATCATTGATTTAACTATGTCTTTGTCCATCTCCACTCACTAAATGTTCTCCCTCTGAAAGACACTGACTCCTTCAGGGATATATTCTGACAGAACCGAACCAGGCATTTTTCACCTAACACCCTCAAACCTTGAGAGCTGCTTAAGCTCTGACATCCACACAAAGATACCTTCCAGGACAGGTTCCTACATTGTGATCAGGAGTTGGAACCCGAGCTAAGCCCTCAGCTCCCCCATTTTCCTTGCATCACAGGACATTGGAGCCAGTGCACATCCTCCTGGGTGCCTTTAAACCATTGATATATCAGAGCAACTTTCAGACACGTTTTATGTTGCAATGGCTTGTCACTGATTTATGTCCTTGAGCTAATGTACATTCCTTCCTCTCTCTTCGAAGTTTTAAGAAGAGTCAAGCTTACGTTTCTAGAAACTGTCCTCAGGATTGAGCATGTCCCAGAGAACTCAAAAACTGGGATTGCCCTGGAGGTTCGAATACAGAGGTACATGGAGTACTTTTTTTCTCGTGTAAGAGTGCATTTATTACCTATCTCTGGATAGGTTGCTGTCTATTTTCCTCACTGTGATTCTTTGTAATGGTTTTTCCTATTGGTGGATAGTTTGCTAAGTCAGTGCAAACTGAAAGTTGATGATCACTGGTCAACTCGTCTGAATGAGATGCTGCCTCTCTCTGTTTTTCTGAGTCTCTTTTTGTCTTACAGAATTGAGTACCGTGATGAATCAGCAAATGAGAGTCCAGATATTAACATTCATCATCCCACAGCTTTTGCCCAAAAGAATCTGCAGCTGTGCGGGATCACATTGTCTTGGCATGAATTCCCTGAAAGTGCGAAAACATCACCCAGAACTTCACCAATGCAGGTAAATTCAAACTGAAGGATTGATGCAACATTCTTCAATTCTACATTGTCTATAATGCAGAAATGCAACCAACGGTGCTTAAGTGAAGATCAAAATTCCAAATCAAAGATTAAAATATTAAGGAGGGTGAACAGAAATTCGATTGTAGAATTGGACCTTAAAATGGAGGAGGGGCAGTGGAGGCTTTGTGGAGGAATTCCAGTGTTTGGTTCTTTCATGCTTGAATGTCCCTTTGAACCCTCACTTCCATCACCCCCATCACTGCGGACCCTGCCTCTAGAATTATAGAGTCATAGAGATGTACAGCATGGAAACAGACCCTTCTGTCCAATCCGTCCATGCCGATCAGATATCCCAACCCAATCTAGTCCCACTTGCCTGCACCCGGCCCATATCCCTCCAAACCCTTCCTATTCATATACCCATCCAAATGCCTTTCAAATGTTGCAATTGTACCAGCCTCCACCACTTCCTCGGGCAGCTCATTTCATGCACGTACCACTCTCTGCGTGGAAAAAGTTGCCCCTTAGGTCTCTTTTGTATCTTTCCCCTCTCACCCTAAACCTATGCCGTCTAGTTCTGGACTCCCCGACCCCAGGGAAAAGACTTTGTCTAGTTATCCTATCCATGCCCCTCATGATCTTATAAATCTCTATAAGGTTACCCCTCAGACTCTGACGCTGCAGGGAAAACAGCCCTAGCCTATTCAACCTCTCCTGATAGCTTAAATCCTCCAACCCTGGCAAAATCCTTGTAAATCTTTTCTGAACCCTTTCAAGTTTCACAACATCTTTCCGATAGGAAGGAGACCAGAATTGCATACAGTATTCCAACAGTGGCCTAACCAATGGCCTGTACAGACGCAACATGACCTCCCAACTCCTGTACTCAATACTCTGACCAATAAAGGAAAGTATACCAAACGCCTTCTTCACTATTCTATCTACTTGCAACTCCACTTTCGAGGAGCTATGAACCTGCACTCCAAGGTCTCTTTACTTTCGAGGAGCTATGAACCTGCACTCCAAGGTCTCTTTGTTCAGCAATACTCCCTAGGACCTTCACTTTAAGTGTATACGTCCTGCTAAGATTTGCTTTTCCAAAATGCAGCACCTCGCATTTATCTGAATTAAACTCCAACTTCCTCTTCTCAGTCTATTCGCCCATCTGAACAAGATCCCGTTGTAATCTGAGGTAACCTTCGCTGCCCACTACACCTCCAATATTGGTAAGCCTGTGACTATTGGAGTGCCACAAGGATCAGTGCTGGGTGCACTTCTTTTCGTCATTTATATAAATGATTTGGATGTGAGCAGAGCGGTATAGATATGATCAGTAAGGCAAGTTCAACAAGGTTCTCCATGGGAGACTGGTTAGCAAGGTTAGATCTCATGGAATACAGGGAGAACTAGCCATTTGGATACAGAACTAGCTCAAAGGTAGAAGACTGAGGGTGGTGGTGGAGGGTTGTTTTTCAGACTGGAGGCCTGTGACCAGTGGAGTGCCATAAGGATCCTCTACCTTTTGTCATTTACATAAATGATTTGGATGCAAGCATAAGAGGTATAGTTAGTAAGTTTGCAGATGATTTACAAGGATGTTGGAGGATTTGAGCTATAGGGAAAGGCTGAACAGGCTGGGGCTGTTTTCCCTGGAGCATCGAAGGCTGAGAGGTGACCTTAGAGGTTTATAAAATCACGAGCGGCATGGATAGACAAAGTCTTTGCCCTGGTGTCGGGGAGTCCAGAACTAGGGGACATAGGTTTAGGGTGAGAGGGGAAAGATATAAAAGAGACCTACGGGGCAACTCTTTCACGCAGAGGGTGGTATGTGTATGGAATGAGTTGCCAGAGGAAGTGGTGGAGGCTGGTACAATTACAACATTTAAGAGGCATTTAGATGGGTATATGAATAGGAAGGGTTTGGAGGGATATGGGCCGGGTGTTGGCAGGTGGGACTAGATTGGGTTGGGATATCTTGTCGGCATGGACGGGTTGGACCGAAGGGTCTGTTTCCGTACTGTACATCTCTATGACTCATAAGAAGTATAGTTAGTAAGTTTGCAGATTAATTATTTGCTTAAATTTCCCCAATACCTCCTCCTTTAAGATGCTCCTTAAAACCTGTTTGACAAAATATTTAATCATCCCTGCAAGTATCTCAATTTTACTTGATGGTGTTTCTTTGAAGAACCTTAATCTTCTATACGTTAACAGTGGAATTTTCATTATGCTGTCCCCCTCTTCCAAATCAGGCTTTGTGGTGTGACATTCCAGCACACTGCATTCCCCCCCATCTCACCATTCCAAAGACCTGATTTTGATTTCTCTTAAATTTCTTCTTATGTAAAATTGTCTTTTTAAGCAGTCTCTCCTCTGGTATTCACACATGGGGATTCATCCTCCTTTAATAACTGTTGACTGTTGTTTTAGCCAGTTTGCAAAATAAAACTATTCTCGGTAACAAGCCTCACAAGTAAATCTACTAAGAGGCATCAGGAGGCAAACTATAGTTGCTGGTGGATAATTGGTTCTCCTCTCCCTTCTGACCAGTTCCATTTCTGGTTGCTGAGGTACTAGCAGCTGTTTCAGGCATTTCTGCACCTCCCTTTGATACTGGGGAATGTCCATGCTTAGAAATGAATTTGCAGACTCATACTTTGAGTGTTATACCTTTTGGTGAAGACAGTAACAGTGTGCAAACTGAGGTGCTAGCAAGTTTCCTGGCAATGTTATGAGCAAACCGCATTAACATGTAATTAGCTGGGTAAAACTGTAGTGGTCATTTACCATAAAGCACAGCTGTGATATTGTAGAGTTATGTCTCTCAGCACAGAAAAGGCCCTTCGGCCCATCAAGTCTGCATAGACCTATCTACACTAATCCCACTTTCCAAAACTTGGCCCAGAGCCTTGAATGTTGTGATATTTCAAGTGCACATCACTTCCTTTTTAAAAGTTGTGAGGTTTCAACTACCCTCTCAGACAGTGCAGCTCAGATTCCCACCACTCTCCAGGTGGAAAAACTTCTTTCTCAAATCCCTCTAAATCTCTTGCCTTTCACATTAAAATTATGCCCCTTGTTATTGACCCTTCAAGTAATTGGAGCAAAGTGTTTCTATCTACCCTGTCCAAGCCCCTCATACACACAAGATGCACCCCCTCAGCCTTAGCTTCTCCAAAGAAAACAACTCGAATCTATTCATGGCTAAAGTTCTCCAACCCAAGCAAGACCCTGGTGATTCTCTTCTCATCATGTCTGGACTAGGAACCCAGAGGTCATGTGCTGACATCTCGTCATGGTGGATACTGAAAATAGTCTGACAGCTCATCTGTTCAGTTTATCATAAAAACCCAATTGCTTCAGCAGCCTTGGGGCTTGGGAACCTGCTACCCGCACCAGGATCTGGTCTACACTTGGCCCCATCACAAATTTGGGTTTAAAGTTAACTTTTTAATGCCCTCGGCAACTAGGAGAGATTAAGGTTAACTGCTCCCAACAGTTGTTGCTTCTGATTGAACTGCAAGCAGGTCACCTTCCAACTACTCAGTTATGCACTTCCATTATCAGCTTTGCATCAAACTGTCTACAAAGAAATTTATGTACTAGTTGAATTCTTTGAGCTTGTTAAGTAAACAAAGACCCCAGTAGAACAGCTATGAGCCATTCAGCTCCATGTACATGTTCTGTCAGTCATTTAGATCATGCTTGGCAGTTATTGGACTTTAGGGTGTAGGTTTGCTTGCTGAGCTGTAGGTTTGATATCCAAACGTTGCATTATCTGGCTAGGTAACATCATCAGTGGAAACCTCCAAGTGAAGCGAAGCTGTTGTCTCCTGCTTTCTATTTATATGTTTCTCCTGGATTGGGTTCCTGTGGTTTGTGGTGATGTCATTTCCTGCTCATTTTCTGAGGGGTTGCTAGATGGCATCTAGATCTATGTGTTTGTTTATGGCGTTGTGATTGGAGTGCCAGGCCTTTAGGAATTCTCTGGCATGTCTTTGCTTAGAATTGGCACAAACACTACGTAGGATAAACAGGAAGAAAGTTAGCCACCAGGATATGCAAACACCAGCTAGCCACAAAAAGACACGCCTCTCTCTCCCTCATAGCCCTACACATGGATGAAAAAAAACCCATTTTGACTGTGACAACACATCTATCCTGGGACAGGCTAAGCAAAGACATGCCAGAGAATTCCTAAAGGCCTGGCACTCCAATCACAACGCCATAAACAAACACATAGATCTAGATGCCATCTAGCAACCCCTCAGAAAATGAGCAGGAAATGACATCACCACAAACCACAGGAACCCAATCCAGGAGAAACATATAAATAGAAAGCAGGAGACAACAGCTTCGCTTCACTTGGAGGTCGCCACTGATGATGTTACCTAGCCAGGTAATGAAACGTCTGGATATCAAACCTACAGCTCAGCGAGCAAACCTACACCCTAAACCTTAACCTGAGCTACAAATCTTCACAAACCTTGCACGTTTTACAATTCCTGCAGTTTCAGGAGAAGGTGGACCCAGATTTTTGGTTTGATGGTTGGTAGTGCTGTTTGTTCTAGTCTTTGCATTACTGCTTCCGCTATGAATCCTGATAGCGGAGATCCCATGGGTGTGCTGTTGGTTTGTTTGTAGACTATGTTGTTGAAAGTGAAGTGGGTGGTGAGGTACAGGTCCACTAGCTACATGATGTTTTCGTTGGTAATGTGATTGATGGTGGTTGGTGTACGTGTGATGGTCTCTTCTAAAACTGTGGTAAGTGTTTGCCAGGTCGATGTTGATGGAGGTGAACAGTGCTGTTACGTCGAATGAGATCATTGCTTTGTCTTCCTCTATTTTGGTATTTTTGATGATTTTTAGGAATTCCTGAGTGGAGTGGATGGAGTGCTGTGACTCTTCTACTAGGTATTTCAGTCTTGCGTGTAGTTCTTTGGCCAGTCTGTAAGTTGGTGTTCCGGGTAGTGAGACTATAGATCTGAGGGGGGCTCCTGGTTTATGGATTTTTGGTAGTCCGTAGAATCGTGGGGTGTTGGTCCCATCTGGTTTCATTTTCTGGAATTCTGTCTTGTTTAATTGTCCGGAATTGTGTAATTTTCTTCGGAGATATGGAATTTTGTTTCCTAGTTGTGGGGTTGGGTCTAGCGCCACCTGTTGGTAAGTGTTGGTGTCTGCGAGTAGTGCATTGGCTTTCTCTATGTAGTCCCTTCTGTTCAGGATGACTGTGAGCCAACCTTTGTCTGCAGGTAATATAACAATGTTTTTCTTTTTTGAGGTTTTCTAGGGCTTTCTTTTCTTGTGTGTTCAGTTTGTTTCCTTCCCTCTTTCAGCTCAAAGTTGGTGCAACTGTCTGTCTGATCGTTTGTTGTGTTTCTTCCTGTACTCAAACCCTCTCAGTATGAAGGCCAACGTACCATTTTCCTTCATCATGGCCTTCTGCAGCAACACCTCCCCTTTTCCCAATCTATCCCCACTCATTTAATCCACCTTCCCTCTACCATCTAAACTCAAGGGATTGCATGAAATGTAACTTGACCTCATAATTTAATCCAACAAACCTGATATATCACTTTCTTATGAATCTGATGACCCAATCAAGAGCTGAAGAACATTTCAGCAGGAGCAAGACATTCTCTGACATTGCAGCATTTCTTCAGAGTCAGACTAGATAGGGCACGACTTCCCAATCTTCTGACTGTGGAGTAGAAGTGTTCATAAATGTCTCAAGCTAATTATTTTTCTTTTAAAAATAAAATCATTTTGTTGTATTATTTCACAGGAAATGGAACCAAAGCTGTCTCCAAGCTGGAACCCAAAAATAGTTTCAGAGCCTCACCCACAATTCACAAGGAAGGCTTCCGATGCTGTTCTCTTCGATCCAGTCCAGATTGGGAGCTGTGAAGGGGAAGTGGTACTAAAACTCACGTTGAACCAGAATGAAGCACTTCCAGTGGCCAAGGTCAGGAGCTAATGCCAAGAGTTCTGTGTTTTCCGTAAATTATCTGCAAACGAATTCAGTGCTTTGTTGTAAAGTGCTTACAACTGAGAGGAGAATGGTTCTTTCAGCACTAGAACTATTCACTGGTCCTGAAATATTAACTCTAATTCCTCTTCACAGATGCTGCCAGACCTGAGTTTTTCCAGCAACTTCTGTTTTAGTTTCTGATTTACAGCTTTAGCAGTTCTTCAGGTTTTTATTGATGGTGTAATATTACTTAGAACACAATGAATACACGGACAAGTAGAGCATTCTTTTAGTCCCAACATTATAAAACCATTAAAAACAAGTCCTAAGGCAAAACCTACCATTGGGGCAAGTGATCTATTTTCCATTGGATCTTCTCAGAATCTAACATTATTAGCACCTCTGTAACCTTTATGCAGAATTGCAACGTTTGGGCAGCAAATCACCCTACCTGTCATAAGAGTGGAGATTCAAAGGGTACGAAGCTGTTGCTAAATCAGATACTCCACTCATCTTTTGTGTTATTTACTCTGGGTATGCACAATCAATTCTATCATGGACTCAAATCAATTATCTCCCAGTGGTGAATAACCTTGAGTCAAATGACCAGGATTACAAGCCTTGGCAAAGCTGCTGCATGTTTCATTAAATCATTACATCATGACCATCCTGGCAGCACGATAACAAGATTTCCATCATGTAACACTGCACTGATAATCTTTAGTCACCATCCTCTTCGACCCCATAGTTAGCATACAATACCGAAAAGTCTTTAACTGGACAGGGTAGCAAAGGTTTTGATTGAAGACTTAAGTAAAATCACACAAGGTCTTATCGTTAAGTTGAAGAAGGTTCTATGGAGGTCTACAAGTCCACTGTTTAATAGTTAACCTATTAGAGGGCATAAGTTTCAGATAATTATCAAAATAATTTTGAGAAAGAAATTGGGAGTGTACTTTTATTCAATAGGATATTATACAGAATACCTGATCCAAACAGGTAGAACCAAGAAACATTGATGGCTTTCACATCAAAACTAGATAAATATTTGAAAAGGGACATTTTAAAGGAGCTGATAAAAGGGCAATGGAATGGGTCTGAGGATGCAGTTACCCTTGAAATATTAGTAGTTTCCAGCAGGATGCAGTGGTTGAAGGCACTGTTCATGTGGTATGAACTACCCAAAGATTTGATCCCTAGTCTATGCCTGGTTAGTGAGTCTTAGTTGGGAACCTCTTATTGTCTTTAGCATCCCTGAACTAGGGAGGTGGCAATACCTAACAATCCTGCTCACAATCTTTTCTTCAATAGTCCAGTTTCGACTAGGAAAGGATCTGATTGCACTGATGTTCAAATCTACTGCCAGCTGATAGTATGTGGACTGACCATATTTAAAAATTAGCCACTTGGGCAATGCACCTCAGAGCTCCATGATACCTGTAGGTATTCACCTCAACAAAAGCCAGCACCTTCCAGGGGAGCAAAAGCTGGGACAAGGAGGTATGATTTACACTCAGGAGATGAAGATGAATTTATTGTTATATGCAGGAAAGTAGTGATTTAACTGTTTCTCTTTTGCACAGCTGGATGTGGAGGGACAGATCGAGTCTGTCAATTTCTTCCTGTCTCCGCGACAGGTTCACCTCCTGTTGGATATGCTGAGCACCATTCTACTGCCAGGTCAGACTTTGGACGTTTTGTTAATCTGTATTTCACAGTATTTTTACCTTGTATGAATATAATATTCTCACATAGTCAACTCTGACTAGCTGTCAGCTGTTTGGTCTGCAATTACCACAGGATCCTCACTTCATCTCTCCAGTTTTTGTTCTCTTCTTGTGCTTTGTCTGTGTGTTTTTTTTCTCTTGCTGTCTCTCCTGCATTGTCTGCCTGTTGCCCATCTGTTGCTTTTTTCCCCTCCAATCCCACCACCACAACCATGACAGTGTCTGACCTCTTTATCATTGCAAACTAATTCCTCTGGTTGATCAGGTGCTAGATGGGTGTTTGCAGAATTGGCCTGTGTCCTGAAAACAACAGGCAAGCAGCTCTCAGTAAGAGTTTCTAATGGCCTGATCTGGATTCTCTGGCTGTCCTTCAGAATCCTGGAACTGAGTCCTTGGCAAAAACTTCATTTATTGCCCAAACCTAGTTGTCAAGTGTAGTGCCAATGTTGCAAGCCTGAGAACAGCCACTGTCTAACCAGCACAGATAAGTGAGATCCTGAAGGTCCATGTCATCCCAGGTTGTACTTCCACCCCATTCTTTCTGACATTTCATAGAACACACACCTTCATCTCGGTCACTTCATGAAAATTTCCACTAATCATAGGAGTAGCACAATGATTCAATGGTTAGCACTGCTGCCTCACAGCATCAGGGACCCGGGTTCGATTCCCACTTCGGGTGACACCCTGTGTGGAGTTTGCACATTCTCCCCATGTCTCCATGGGTTTCCTCTGGGGCTCCAGTTTCCTCCCGCAGTCCAAAGGTGTGCAGGTTAGGTGGATTGGGCATACTAAATTGCCCATGGTGTCCAGGGATGTGAGGATTAGGTGGGCTAGCTGTGGGAAATGCAGGGTTACAGAGATGGGATGGGGTGGGGGGAGGTGGGCTGTGTCTGGATGGAATCATCTTCAGAGAGTTGGTGTGGGCTTGATAGGCTGAATAGCCTGCTTCTACACTTCTAGGTTCTATTATCTTAAAAATAAAATCTCGCCATGTTATTGGACTGCTAACTAGAATGTCCCTGATCTCCATGGTTCCTTCAGCACAGACCATCACATTTGGTAATTTGTAAGGAAAATCTAACTCGGTGTGACACCTTGGTTCACTACTGAATATATGTTTCCATGTTGTGAAAACTCAAAAAGGCAATCGTGTGAGCGTTTCAAAATAGCAAAAGTAGGCTGGCTGACCATTCGCAATCGGGTGCTGTTGAATAAATGCACATATTTCTTTTATAATTGAATTGATGTCAATGGAAACTGGAACAATTCTTTAGCTATCTTTGGTTTGTTCAGGGTGTGCCGAGGCAACAACTGTTCCTTCAAAGAGCCGGAGAAATCGGCCAATGCAGCAGGAGGATCAATATCTGATTCAAATGGAACTCAACCGATACATGCAGAAGGAAAAGGGTTCCCCTGGCATCTCAGCAGAGCAAAGCTATTACGAGACAGAAACTGTTCGAACAACTTCAAGCAGAGGTATAATTCAAAGTCACAATCTCAAACAAAAAACAAACCAACTTTAAGAAGCTCAGCTTTGCACTGACATCTCATACACACTCTCAAATATGATGTTGTAAGAATGAAAAGATTAGGTGAAAATAAGTCATGTGGTCCTTAAAGCCTAAACTGTCATTCAGTAAAACCATGACTGCTCTATGACTTTAAATCCACTTTTCCCCCTATCCACATGCTGCTTCTTTCCCTTAGAGTCCAAAAGTCTATCCATTCAGCCTTCAATATACACAATGGCTGAGCATCCACAACCCTCTGGGTGAGAGAATGTCAAAGTTTCACAGCCTCTGAGTGAAAACACTTCACTTTATCTCAGTCCAAAATGGCTGATCCCTTATCCTAAGAACTGTAGATGTCGTTGACGTCAGCCCATGTCATAGAGTCATAGAGATATACAGCATGGAAACAGACCCTTCAGTCCAACCCGTCCATGCCAAACAGATATCCCAACACAATCTAGCCCCACCTGCTAGCACCCAGCCCATATCCCTCCAAACCCTTCCTATTCATATATCCATCCAAATGCCTCTTACATGTTGCAATTGTACTAGCCTCCACCACATCCTTTGGCAGCTCATTCCATACACGTACCACCCTCTATGTGAAAACGTTGCCCCTTAGGTCTTTT
>NC_057719.1:149163-154015 GCF_004010195.1 Chiloscyllium plagiosum | reverse complement strand
GAGCCTTGTTGAAGTCCATATAGATCACATCTACTGCTCTGCCCTCATCAATCTTCTTTGTTACTTCTTCAAAAAACTCAATCAAGTTTGTGAAACATGATTTCCCACGCACAAAGCCGTGTTGACTATCCTTAATCAGTCCTTGCCTTTCCAAATACATGTGCATCCTGTCCCTCAGGATTGCCCACCACCAAGGTCAGGCTCACCGGTCTGTAGTAAACAGCTGGTAAACAGCCTCTAAGCATCTACCCTTGTCAAACCTTTTAATAATCTTGTATATTGTATACAATTGCAGCAAAACCTTCCTACTCTTGTACTTGCCCCCACTTGCCTAGATAAGTGCAGTCGGGACCGCTCACCATCACTATCATATATGCTCACTCAATCAATGATAGCCTTCATTCATTCTCTTTGCTAAGGTTGACTAACTCAATTAAGAATGGGAAGGGTGAACCTTTTAGCACTTCCTCCATCCTCGACCAAAATGTCTGTTGCCAGATTAAGTAGTGTGTTCATTTCTGAATCGTTATTTACCTTTCATTTCTCACAGCAGAAGATGATGTCTTCTTCTCAATGGCAGACATGGAAATGTCAAACAGTATGGCATCTCTTCCACCCCTCGGAGAGCCAACAATTGATATGGAGTTATCATTGAGCAGCACACATGCCAACTCAACCGGCAGCTCTCCACAGAGCACACCAGGGGTAAGCGGAGAAGAACGAATGCCAACATATATGAAATGTTAGAACATAGAACAATACAGTGCCGACCTGTGAACTATTCTCAGCTCGTCCCCCTACACTATCCCATCATCATCCATGTGCTTATCCAAAGGTGTTTAAACCTCCTTAATGTGGCTGAGTTGACTACATTGGCAGGTACGGCATTCAATGCCCTTACCACTCTCTGAGTAAAGAACCTGCCTCTGACATCTGTCTTAAATCTATCACCCCTCAATTTGTAGTTTTGCCCCCTCTTACAAGCTGACGTCATCATTCTAGGAAAAAGACTTTCACTGTCTACCCTATCTAATCCTGTGATCATCTTTTACATCTCTGTCAAATCCCCTCTTAGCTGCTTTCTTTCCACTGAGATCTGAAATGTTGTTGCTTCTCTGATGGCCCTTATTCTGTCCAGGGGTCCTTAAGAAATATCACATCGTCAAGATGTTAAAAGATTGTTGTCTGAACCTCACTGAACTTGACCACCACAATGTATATAATTGACAGCACTTGTTAAATAATTCTATGCAGCGGGTAATGTGATTGTTATTGTGGTATTGTTGTTATTTATGGTGTAGTAACCCCAAGTTTGAAAATTCAAACTTATTATGGCAGGTTGCAAAACTGAATTCAAGAGACCTGGTAATTTTGTGGGCCAGTACCAGAAAATTGGTGGATTGTCATTAAACCCCATCAATTTCACCACCACACTTAGAGTCATGAAGTCATACAACACAGAATCAGACCCTTCGGCCCAACTCCCAGTCTGACCCAATCCTTCTAACCCCTTCCTAGTCATATACCCATCCAAATGCCTTTTAAATGTTGTAATTGTACCTGCCTCCTCCACCTCCTGTGGCAGCTAGTTCTATACGTGCGTAAGCCTCTGCTGTTCTGATCCCTTTTAATCTTTCCCCTCTCACCTTAAACTGATATCCTCTAATTTTGGAACTCCCCTACCCTGGGAAAAAGACCTTGGCTATTCATCCTATCCCTGCCCCTCATGATTTCCAGAATGATATTTCATCGAACTGGTCTTGGTTTATTATCAAAGACAGCCTTATCTCACCTCTTTCAATCAGTTCATACTTCTGTTCTTTCTTCTGTGCTTATCTAATGTCTGATTGAATGTACTGACCTTAAAGAGCAAAGAAAGCCCAGGGACCCCACTACATTGACATTACCAACTTCAGGGAGGGGAATCTGCCATCTTTGTACATTCTGAGTTATGTGATTCCGGCTCATGCTGAAGACCATGTCTTTTGTAGTGGTCTAGCAATCCGTTCTGAAGGCTCACTATAAAGAAAGCTTTGTAACATTCGTTATTGTGACCCCCTAACTTTGAACTTACCCAGAAGTGGAAATATTTTCTTCACAGCTACTCTGTGAAACCCTTATGTGACTTTAAAGACCTCAATCAGATCTGCTCAGCCTGTGGTTCCTGTTCTAACTTTCCTGTTTGTTGTGCTTAGAGAGAAATTGTATACAGCGATCATTGAAGGGCATTAAATAAGGTCTGTCTTGGATATACATGGAGAGACTTGTTGACTGGAGTTATTAATTGTTATGTTTTACTGCTGAGCAAGCATTAGACTAGTTAAGATTGGCTCCAGTACTATCCTTCCCCAATTATGATACGAAGATAGATGGAGTTGTGGACAGTGAGGAGGGCTGTTGTCGGCTGCAGAGGGACTTAGATATGATGCAGAGCTGGGCTGAGGAGTGGCAGATGGAGTTCAACACTGCCAAGTGTGAGGTTGTCCATTTTGGAAGAACAAATAAGAATGCGGAATACAGGGTTAATGGTAGGGTTCTTAGTCAGGTGGAGGAACAGAGCGATCTTGGGGTCTATGTACATAGATCTTTGAAGGTTGCCACTCAGGTGGATAGAGTTTGTAAGAAGGCCTATGGAGTATTATCGTTCATTAGCAGAGGGATTGAACGAAGGATGAGGGGTGACTTGATGGAGGTTTATAAGATGATCAGAGGAATAGATAGAGTAGACAGTCAGAAACTTTTTCCCCGGGTACAACAGAGTGTTACAAGGGGACATAAATTTAAGGTGAAGGGTGGAAGGTATAGGGGAGATGTCAGGGGTGGGTTCTTTACCCAGAGAGTGGTGGGGGCATGGAGTGCGCTGCCCGTGGGAGTGGTAGAGTCGGGATCATTGGCGACCTTTAAGCGGCATTTGGATAGGTACATGGATGGGTACTTAATCTAGGTTAGAAGTTCGGCACAACATCGTGGGCCGAAGGGCCTGTTCTGTGCTGTATTGTTCTATGTTCTATGTTCTAATTGATTTTCCGGCATACAAGTTAATCTCTCAGTTCTGGCATTATCCTTGTAAATCTTCATTGCATCGTTTTCAGTGCTTTTAAAGCTTTTTTATAATTAGGGAGAACAGAGCTGCACACAGTTTTGCAGGTGTGTTCTGACCGATGTTTTGTTCAAGTTTCATGTAACAATTTTATCCATCTAGAAATGAGGCTAGCAATTGGTTTGTTCTTTTGTGTAATTAAATGTGTCTTGTCAGAGTCATCCATAAGTTGAGAGTAACTTGTTTTTTTCACTCTAAGCATTATTCAAAACTAAGATATCAAATTAATTTTTCTATTTGATTTAGTTTTCGACGTCATGGGATGATTACCTGGATCACTCTGGGCAAGGTGGCCGAATGGTACGGGAGTCGGCATTTAATTCGAAAGAATTACCAATAACACAGAGACCTCTCCGACCCAGCAGTAAGTTACAGAAGGAACTATTCCACATAATTAAGTACTGCTCAGTTCTGTTGAAGCAGGGTACTAGGACAGCTCTTCAACTTTCAGATGTTCAGCCTTGGTCGAGTGAGAATTCTGAAAGTGCTGCATGTCAAAGTGGGTATCACAGTTGATGAGCAAAGTTTGAAGGGTGTTGTTGAGGAATTGTCATTAACATAGAACATTACAGCGCAGTACAGGCCCTTCGGCCCTCAATGTTGCACCGACCTGTCATACCAATCTGAAGCCCATCTAACCTACACTATTCCATGTACGTCAATATGCTTGTCCAATGACGACTTAAATGTACTTAAAGTTGGTGAATCTACTATTGTTGCAGGCAAAGCATTCCATACCCTTACTACTCTCTGAGTAAAGGAACTACCTCTGACATCTGTCCTATATCTATCACCCCTCAATTTAAAGCTATGCCCCGTTGTGCTCACTGTCACCATACTTGGAAAAAGGCTCTCCCTGTCCACCCTATCTAACCCTCTGATTATCTTATATGTCTCTATTAAGTCACCTCTCAACCTTCTTTCTAACGAAAATAGCCTCACGTTCCTCAGCCTTTCCTCATAAGACCTTCCCTCCATACCAGGCAACATCCTAGTAAATTTCCTCTGCACCCTTTCCAAAGCTTCCACATCCTTCTTATAATGCGGTGACCAGAACTGTACACAATACTCCAAGTGCAGCTGCACTAGAGTTTTGTACAGCTGTAGCACATGCTCATGGTTCCGGAACTCGATCCCTCTATTAATAAAATCTAAAACACTGTATGCCTTCTTAACAACCCTGTCAACCTGGGTGGCAACTTTTAAAGATCTGTGTACCTGGACACCGAGATCTCTCTGCTCCTCTACACTACCAAGAATCTTACCATTAGCCCAGTACTCTGCATTCTGGTTACTCCGACCAAAGTGAATCACCTCACACTTGTCCGCATTAAACTCCATTTGCCACCTCTCAGCTCAACTCTGCAGCTTACCTATGTCTCTCTATAACTTACAGCATCCTTCGTCACTATCCACAACTCCACCGACCTTAGTGTCGTCTGCAAATTTACTAACCCACCCTCCTATGCCCTCATCCAGGTCGTTTATAAAAATGATGAACAGCAGTGGACCCAATACCGACCCTTGCGGTATACCACTGGTAACTGGACTCCAGGATGAACATTTCCCATCAACCACCACCCTCTGTCTTCTTTCAGCAAGCCAATTACAGATCCAAACTGCTATATCTCCCACAATCCCATTCCTTTGCATTTTGTACAACAGCCTACTGTGGGGAACCTTCCCGAACGCCTTGCTGAAATCCATATATACCACATCAACCGGTTTACTCTCATCTACCTGTTTGGTCAC
>NC_057719.1:144598-148228 GCF_004010195.1 Chiloscyllium plagiosum | reverse complement strand
AATTCTCCTGTTCCCTGGATGCTGCCTGACCTGCTGCGCTTTTCCAGCAACACATTTTCAGCTTTGTCCACGCCAGTCCAACATTGGCATCTCCAAATCATCCTAACATAAGCCTTCTTCTTCCTCGTGACAAGAGATCCAGTTTCTTTAGTAAACCACTGGCTCCCGTGCTCTACAGCTTCCTCCCTGCCTGACAGGTACATACTTATCTCAGACACTCAGGAGCTTTTCCTTGAATAAGCTCCACATTTCTAATGTGCCCATCCCCTGCAGTTTCCTTCCCCCTCCTATGCTTCCTAAATCTTGCCTAATTGCATTGTAATTGCCTTTCCCCGAGCTGTAACTCTTACCCAGTGGTATACACCTATCCCTTTCTATCACTAAAGTAAACATAACAGAATTGTGATCGCTATCACCAAAGTGCTCACCTACGTCCAAGTCTAACACCTGGCTGGGCTCATTACCCACTACCAAATCTAATGTGGCTTCGCCCCTTGTAGGCCTGTCTACATACTGTGTCAGGAAGCTCCCCTGCACACACTGGACAAAAACTGACCCATCTATAGTACTCGTACTATCGTGTTCCCAGTCAATATTTGGAAAGTTGAAGTCCCCCCCTGACAACTACCCTGTCTCTCTCACTCCTATCGAGAATCATCTTTGCTATCCTTTCCCCTACATCTCTGGAACTATTCGGAGGCCTATAGAAAACTTCCAACAGGAGTTAAATGTGACAGTTGTACTCCACAACTCAATGCTGGTGGATATTTATAAATCCATTTAAGGTATTACCTTGTGAGAGGGCTTGAGAATTGCACAGAGGGAGCTCGAGCTGAAGATTTTCTGCCTTGGTGTGAAATGAATTACCAGCAAAGATATTGAAGTGGTCCGTGCCATGATTCCATGACTGCAGGACCACACGGAGGATGGTCCTAGGTTTCTGTCTATGGCCTTTTGTGTGTTGAATTGATGACAAGTCTTACCAGGATATTACTGGGATGGAGCATGAGGAGAGGCTGGATAAGCTCAGCTGCTTTCCTTTGAAGCAGAGAATGTTGAGGGAACCTGATAGAACCTGATGAGAGGTATGGATAGGATGGATTGAAAGCAGCTGTTCCCCTTAGTTGAAGGATTAGTAACAAGGGGGTATAATTTAAAGTGAAAGGCAGGAGGTTTGGAGGGGATTTGAGGAAAGATTTTTTCACCCAGAGGTTGGTGGGAATCTTTAAATGCACAAACTGGCAAGGTTGTTGAGGCGGGAAACCTCCCAACATTAAGAAGGACTTAGCTGTCCACTTGAAATCATAGAGTCACACAGCACAAAAACAGACCCTTCGGTCCAACTCGTCCACACCGATCAGACATCCCAATCTGACCTAGTCCTATTTGCCAACATTTGGCTGTTATCCCTCTAAACCCTTCCTATTAATATACCCATCCAGATGCCTTTTAAATTTAATTGTACCAGCCTCTACCACTTCCTCTGTTAGCCTCTTCCATACATGTACCACCTTCTGCATGAAAATGTTACCCCTTAGGTCTTTTTTAAATCTTTCCCCTCTCACCTTAAACCTATGCCGTCTAGATTTGAACTCCCCAGGGAAAAAAATAGATCTTGGCTACTTAACCTATCCATGTCCCGCATGATTTTATAAACTTTTAAAAGGTTACCTCTCAGCCTCTAATGTTCCAGGGGAAAAAGCCCATTCAATTCAGCCTTTCCCTTTAGCTCAAACCTTCCAATCCTGGCAACGTCCTTGTAAATCTGAAGAAGGGTCACTGCACCGAGAATGTTAACTCTGGTTTCTCTCCACATAGGCTGCCAGATCTGCTGAGATTTTTCAACAATTTTTGTTTTTGTTTCTGATTTCCGGCATCTGTGTTTTTTTTTAACCCTTGTAAGTCTTTTCTGCATCCTCTCAAATTTAACAAATTCCTTCGCATTGTCATAACATTCAAGGCTGTGGGCCTAGTGCGGGAGAGTGGAACTAGTGAAGGTGGTGTTGTATTTTTGGCAACGCAGACTTGATGGATGATGGGCCCCTTCTGTATTCTATGATTCTACACCTTGCAGGAATGAATGAATAAGTAGAGAGCTAGTTCTCATTTTGGTGGCTTGTGCAAATCTTCCCATAGTCAGCGTTGGCTGGAGATATTTGAATGGGTGCAGACAGAATGTGCTGTTGAAAATGAAGAGTGGAAGGAATGAACCTCCAGATGGAAACAGCACAGGCCTTGGACCAAGTCATTAGCCCTGCCCTGCATCCTCACAAGCCATCCCCACCTACCCAGCCAGTCCCGCAAACCAGTTAGATTGGGACAGACTGCAGGCTTGATTGGACTAAAAGTTAAAGAACTTCACAGTTTGAAGGTATTAAGAAAGAGTGAGTGTGATGGGTTTTAATTTTAATAGTATATTAGCAGTGGGCAGGAGAGGGGAGGTATGGGGATATTTTGGGTGGAAGATAAGGGAAAAGATCATTGGGCAGTGACTAAAACAGACAAGAAAAGGTGGGATCTTATGGTGCTTTAAAAGATTGCCCCTCCTTACTACATGTCTGTTTTTCAGACTATTAATATTCTCTCATTTTTTTGTACACGTCTGCTTTTCTTTCAGGTCTACATTCCAAATCGCATTCCAATGATGAATCCAGACCTCAGATTGTTATCCGGCTGATTGTTGACAGTCTTTCCATATCAGTGCTGCACATTGATCCACTGCCACCACCTGAGAGCCCATTGCATCTTGATCCTCTGAGCAGGATGGCGTCCCATTTCTTTGAGCAGTTGAAGACCCTCGATCTGCCTTCATTCCTTACAGGGGATTTCAATACCCTCCGACCCAAGTTTGCTGCAGCTTGTCCTCATGACCATCTCAGGTGAGCAGCATTGTGTGATTGCTCAATGCTCTGTCCAGTATCTGCCCAACACTCCTCCTAGTCCACCCAGAGTTGATTTCCTTCATTTTTAATTTGTCTCGGTCCAGTGGAGGGAAAAACAGGTATTTGTTCCCCAGTTCTGATAACCTATGGTCTCAAAGACTTGGCATAATTCAGCCATCCTCTGAAGGTTTCCAGGTACCATTACCAAAAGAGATGTTTAGAATTAGATACAATATTCCGATGGAACTCTAGGCAGTGTGGCAGCATGGTATGTAACCTTGAAAGAGAGGGTCACTCGGATGGAAGATGGAGGCATCATCAGCCTGACTTAAATCAGTAAACATTTGGATCGGGATTTGGGTTGTTTCTCATGCTGCACATGTGGTGATTGAAAGGTGCTCTAGTTACTTTGGGATCTCTGTCTCCTTTGTTGCTCAGACATTGACCATTGGAGTTATTGAAGTGAAGGTTAAAATCTGTTAGTTTGATCTTGTCAGCTGGTTAAAGCAAATTACTGCAGATGCTGGAATCTGAAACCAAAAGAGAAAATGCTGGAAAATCTCAGCAGGTCTGGCAGCATCTGTAAGGAGAGAAAAGAGCTGATGTTTCGAGTCTAACTGACCCTTTGTCAAAGCTAAAAAAAGGGAGAAATAGGGAGGTATTTATACGAGGCTGAGAGAAGGGGAGTCATGGCTCCAGAAGCAAAGGTAGCAATAAAGAGGTGATAATGACAGTGCATAGAGAGATT
>NC_057719.1:143309-144240 GCF_004010195.1 Chiloscyllium plagiosum | reverse complement strand
AGATAGGCAGGTAGGACAAGTCCGGACAAGTCATGGGGACAGTGCTGAGCTGGAAGTTTAGAACTAGGGTGAGGTGGAGGAAGGGGAAATGAGAAAACTGTTGAAGTCCATATTGATGCCCGGGTTGAAGTGTTCCGAGGCGGAAGATGAGGCGTTCTTCCTCCAGGCGTCGGGTGGTGAGGGAGCGGCGGTGAAGGAGGCCAGGACCTCCATGTCCTCGGCAGAGTGGGAGGGGGAGTTGAAATGTTGGGCCACGGGGCGGTGTGGTTGATTGGTGCGGGTGTCCCGGAGATGTTTCCTAAAGCGCTCTGCTAGGAGGCGCCCAGTCTCCCCACTGTAGAGAAGACCACATCGGGAGCAACGGGTACAATAAATTATATTATTGGATGTGCAAGTAAAACTTTGATGGATGTGGAAGGCTCCTTTAGGACCTTGGGTAGAGGTGAGGGAGGAGGTGTGGGTGCAGGGGAAAGTGCCAGGATGGGAGGGTGGGTTGTAGGGGGGGTGCGTGGACCTGACCAGGTAGTCACGGAGGGAACGGTCTTTGCGGAAGGCAGAGAGGGGTGGGGAGGGAAATATATCCCTGGTGGTGGGGTCTGTTTGGAGGTGACGGAAATGTCGGCGGATGTAATGTGCCTAGTCGGAAGATCAGATGCTAGCAATAAAGGGGTGAAAGGGCTCTCGACAGCGTGCGGTCCACCTCCCATGCCACGACCCTCACCCCCCTCCTCCCCTCCCAGAACAAGGATAGGGTCCCTCTTGTTCTCACCTTTCACCCCACCAGCCTCCACTTGCAAAGAATAATCCTCCGCCATTTTCACCAACTCCAACACGACGCCACCACTAAACACATCTTCCCTCCCCTCCCCCGTCTGCATTCTGCAGAGATCGTTCCCTCCAGGACAACCTAGTCCACTCCTCCATCACACCT
>NC_057719.1:110806-140318 GCF_004010195.1 Chiloscyllium plagiosum | reverse complement strand
CGCTCCCCACTCTCTCATCACCTTTTTCCTCTCCTCTTCCCCCTTTGCTAGCCTTCTTCCCTGTTTTCCATTTTGCCTCTGCTTCATCCCTCCCCCCCTCCCCCACATATTTTGTCACACAGCACTGGCTTCAGCCTTGGTCATTCACAGCTCCTAATCTCCCTATAATCTCTCTGTGCACTGTCATTATCACCTCTTTATTGCTACCTTTGCTTCTGGAGCCATGACTCACCTTCTCTCAGCCTCGTATAAATACCTCCCTATTTCTCCCATTTTTTAAGCTTTGACAAAGGGTCAGTTAGACGTGAAACATCAGCTCTTTTCTCTTCTTACAGGTGCTGCCAGATCTGCTGAGATTTTCCAGCATTTTCTCTTTTGGTTTCAAACCCTCAAGCATGTTTTTGTTACTTCCAGACAAGACAATTTCAATGGTGTCTTGGTTGACTTGTCTGTCCACTCTGCGTAAACTTTGCATGAGCTAAATGTAGCTTATTCAGAACCCCGCTTCAATCTCTGTACCCATATCAAGCCCTGTTCATCCATCTATCCTGTGTCGCTGTCCTACACTGGATCCTGATCTGTATTATTAATATTCTCAGCCTTGCTTTTGAAATCTTTCTCTGGCATTTGCCACTCCTATCTGTGTAACCTCCTTTAACCCTGCAGCAGCAGCTCCCCCAACCAAGGTATCTTCTAATTCCAAACCTGTGCACATCCCAACCTCCTCCACTTCACTATTGATGGACATGCTAAGGCTCGAAACTCTCGCATTTGTTTGCCGAATCTCTCTGGTTCACTTTCTTCTCTGTTATCTTTTCAAAGCACCCCTTTGTTCTAGCTCACAATCACCTACACTAATATCTCCTTGTGTAGCGTGGAATCAAATTGTCTGGTAATTGTTTCTATGGGCTACCTTGGAATATTTTATAACACAAAGGCATTAAATAGATGTAAGTCATCATTGGTGATCCAATCTCTGGTGGATATTTCACAATTTTGCTTCTTTGTTCCTGGTTCCACAGGTTCTTTGCAACTGGCATCAAGCTGAGCTATGAACAACGACGGGGCACCAGTTCTCGAAGTTTAAACACAGATGTCAGCATTAATTGGATGGAACTACTAGAATGTCTCTTCCCTACGGATTCATTGACTGTCATACCTCAATATACAGAGGTCAGAGCCATAAACGTGCATATAATAGTGGCTATTATTGTTTTTGAATTTCTGTTTACAATTCAGAACCTGCTTGTTGTGTTGCAGGCAGTCCCTTTAAGGTTGACACAGTGACACATGCAGATATTTTAAAGAAAATGTAGCCTGTGTGCAGCAGACTTGTTCCCTCTGTGACAAACTACCCATTGCTGTTCAGTATACCCACACAGCTTATGAGGGAATATTGAAGTTGACAGTGACAGATACTAGCTAATACACACATTCAAACACTCCCAGTACACAACCAACTGATTTCTTCCTTCTTTGTAACCTTCTATTTGTCCTCTTATTAGTTTATAAATATAAAATATTTAAAATCTCCTTATGTGAAGATGTGTATGTGCCTCAAAGTGAAGTCTGTGCAAAATGAGGGTTTCTAAGTCTTCCTGACCTTTAGCAGGAGGACATTGTGGCCTACTTAATACTCTGACAGTAACTAGTTTGACAGGAAAGAGTCAGCAGACAGTGTGGTGAGGCAGAGCTAGTTGATTGATTTTACAAAGTGGTTCAAACACAATACATCAGCACTAATTAATGCCTGATCAGGGCAAGAGGGCAGGTGAGTTTTATTAATATAGAATCCCCACATGTGGAAACAAGCTATTTGGCCCAATAAGTGCACATCAGCCTTTTAAGAGCAACCCACCCAGTCCTGAGCCCCTACCCCGTAACCCTGCATTTTCCATGGCTAAAGCACCTAACCTACACATCCTGAACACTATGGGTAACTTAGCATGGCCAATCCACCTAACTCGCACATCTTTGAACTGTGGGAGGAAACCGGAGCACCCGGCAAAAACCCACACAGACTCAGAGAGAATGTACAAACTCCACACAGGCAGTCATCTGAGGGTGAAATGGAACCCAAGTTCCTGGTGCTGTGAGGCTGCAGTGCTAACCACTGAGCCACCATGCCATTCTTTCTGTCCTTTCCCCATTAATGAACTTCCGCACTAAAATCATCTGTTGTTTTCTGTAACAGCTATTTCTCTGATTCCTTTGTAATTGAGAGTGCCAGTTACTATTACTGTTTTACCATGTGTCCATGAGCACGGGGAACCTCTCTGAGATTACCCAGCCCTATCTCTAACTACTTGCAGTCATAATTTCAATGGCATAGATTTGAACTCGTGTTATGGAGGTTTGCAAAGTTGGTTTAGGATTATACTGCTACCAGTAATTAAAGCGTGCTGGATGAAAGTCTTGCTTTTTCCATTTTTCCTGTTTGTTTTTACAGCTGATTACTTTTCAGTCAGAGAGTGAAACTGGAGCTCATCCCACACCTTTAGTACAGCTTCACTATAAGCATATCGACCGAAGAGGAGTTCAGGTACATAACCACTAATCCTTACCAGCTTGAGGGGACTGTGTTGAGAATCCAACATTGTTTTACTTTTGTACCAGAAAGGGTTTGAATTATATGAGTTTTAAGGAGAGGCTGGATAGGCTGGAACTTTTCTCACAGGAGAATGGCAGGTGTCTTTTCCCTATGGTGGGGGATTTCAAGACCAAATGGCATTTTTTAATGGTGAGAGGAGAGAGATTTAAAACAAAGGTGGGGAAATGTTTTTTACATAGGGAGTGGTTCATGTACGGAATGAACTTCCAGAGGAAGTGGTGGATGCAGGTACAGTTACAATGTTTAAAAGACATTTGAGTAAGTACATGAATAAGAAATGTTTGGAGGGATATGGGCCAAGTACAGATAGGTGGGGGCTAGCTTAGTTTGGGATTATGATCAGCATGGACTGGTTGGACCAAAGAGTCTGTTTCTGTGCTGTATGACTCTCTGACACTATCCAATAATTTGAACACAGTTTTTAATTAAGAGGAGAATTAACAACGACCATTGATTTCCTCCAATAGATGTGCCACTCGAACTGTTTAATTTAGCAGTAGGACTCAGTGCTTTTTCTCTACTTTTGTCCAAATGTCCAAGCATGCAAGAATATAGATTTTCTGTCCAGGTATAAAACTGGCTTCTTTAATTTACAGGAAAGTCTACCACCCGTGTGCCCTCCATTCATGAATTTGCTTATTTACCCGATACTTACAATGCACCTTTCACTTATCCACAGTTTTATAGATTGAGAAAGCCCGAAGTAAAAGTCAGCATTGTCCACTGTTTGTGAAAATCATTGATCCCAGCATTCTCCAGGAACTCCTCTCCCATGAGCAAAGGAATGAAAACAGGTTTTAATAGTAGCCAAACAATTCACGACACAATTTTTATGCTTAGGGAGAGAAGTTGAAAATCTATCTCGTGGTCTCTCGCTGTTCACGCTGTGACCCCTAATTTGATAACTCACATCAGTGTCTATACTTCCTGCGTGAGCTTGCACACACAATAACAACACAGAAAAGGCATTTATCTTGTGCCTTTGTGCTCTAAAAAAAATTCCTCTCCATCTGTCTCAGACAATCAATCGAACGCAGGGGATCATTTTGGCCTGTTATTACATTTGTTTGAGGTGATCTCTACCCCAATCAGCAATAGGTCCTGCTCTCACTTGAAGGAATTCAGTGATCAGCATTCTCTGCAGGAGCTGGCAGTTTGATCTCTGGGAAAGAAAACCATTTCTAAAATCTAACCTAGTTCTGTCTTTATCCAAGCCTTTATCCATCAAATGGGAGGGGATTCCTGATGTCATCTCAGTTCTGCATTTATTAAATATTGACAATATTTTTTGTCGCTGTACATTTACTACTAAATAGCCTTTTGAGATAAGACCTTTTTTTCCCTCTCTGGTAATTAATACTATGATTCAAAAGTTGGGACAGGTCCGCAGAAATGTTTTAACATTTGCAATTGCATGTTAATATTTTGAGTGGAATCCCACATAACAACAACCTGGAAAAACGCACTTCAGAGACAGCAGGGTAGACAATAGATGCTGAGCTGAAGGAGGAGATACAATGTGGGCAGAAAGTAGGTTTGGAGGATAGGACTAAAGAGGGGATTCCAGAGGGTAGATCTGAGGTAGCTGAAGTTACCAGGATAAATGAATGGTATGAGTTGAGGAAGTGTATAAGAGGTTGGAGTCAGCGAAATTATGTTTAGGTTGGGAGTTTGTAATTCTGGGAAAGGATATGCAACTGGGGGGAAAGAACGAGTCCGTTGGTGGATTTAATCGGCAGAATTTGGGAAAGAAAAGAGGATAGAGGGTATGACTAGGAGATCGTTGAAAGTATGATTAAGAGTTTTGGCAGCAGAAAGGCTGAGTCAGGCAATATTACAAAAGTGAAAGTAGGCATTCTTAGAGATTGAGAGGACATGGCCAGCTGAGAGGTTATGGGAAATCAAGGTTGAGAAGGAAAAAAAGTTTATTGTTATCTCTGTTCTTTGTGATGATGCTGATGAAGTGGTGGCCTTGTCAGAGGGGACTGATATTCACCATAGCTCGATGTAGTCAGATATAGTTGATGGATAGTGAAGATACTCACATAGGCATTGATCTTATTAAAACTCTGAAGCCATTTTTCAAGGTCATAAAGGACTGTGTTCTTATTTATTACAAAGTGATTGTCTAACTTTAATTAGTGTGCAAGTGTTTACATGCTTTCTCTGTCTCAGGGCAGCCAAGGGAGACTAACAGCAGTGCCACAAAAGGCAGACCTACAGATTGAGCTAGGCCTGGTTCAGTCAGAATTGGACATTAGCATTGTGGACAGGCTCAACTCGTTACTGCAGCCTCAGAAACTTGCTACGGCAGAAATGATGGCATCACACATGTACACCTCCTTTAACAAACATGTCAGTTTGGTAAGTGCTGGAAACAATGGTTTTTTTGAAATAATAGTAAGAACTCTGTAATAGTAAGAACTGCATCCTGATGTGAGTGACCTGGGACTGCTGGAGTTTTTTCCCCAAGTCTACCAGAGGAAGGTGTGATTAAAATAATCAGGCAAAAATGAATGGAAATATACATTTTAAAATTTCTGGGTTATAGGGAAAATAAAACAGGCTTGAATGTAACCTGAGGCCAGTTAGCACTGATCCTAACCCTATGTAGCTTCACCTGTCATTCACTTGCTACAGGGAGCATTGAGTAGTGATCGTGGTTAGTGGGACTGGATAGTGTTAGGAGATGTATCCTTCTGTGGTCCAGTCATAGCTTTTCGGTATCAGTCTTTGTTCAGTGGGTACTGTTTACCTCTGACCTTCAGAGTGCTTGCAGCCCATGCAAGAGATCAGGATATAGGTTTCATTAGCGCGATGCCGGAGTGCTGCAGTGTTGAGGGTATCATCAGTCGGATGACATGTTAAGCTGAGAAGCCTTCTGCCCTTTCAGGTGAGTATAAAAGACCCCACGACCCCACTAATTGTATCAGAGTTAGGGAATTCTGTCCTGTGTTCTGGCTAGTTTTTGTCCCTCAACAATGAACAAAGAGAGCTACGATGCAGATGCAAAGTTCCTTGAAAGTGGAATCAATGGTAGACAGGATGGTGAAGAAGAAGTTTAGCACACTTACTTTCATTGGTCAGAACATTGGGTATAGGGGTTGGGACTCACGCTGCAGCTGTACAGGACATTGGTGAGGCCACATTTAGAGTACTTCGTATAATCCTGGTAGCCCTTATAGAAGGGTGTTATTAAAGTTGAGAGGGTGCAGAAAAGATTTCCAAGAATGTTGCCAGGATTGGAGGGTTTGTGCCATAGAGAGAAGCTGAATAGGCTGAGGATTTTTTTCCCTGGAGCGTTGGAGGCTGAAGGTAACCTTATAGAGTTTTATAAAATCGTGTGGGGTATGGATAGGGTGAATAGTCAAGGTCTGTTTCGTGAGGGGGGGTAAACAGGCTATTTGGCCCAACAAGTGCATGCTGACCCTCCGAAGAATAACCCATCCAGACCCATTTCCCTCTGACTAATGCACCGAACACTATGGGCAATTTAGCATGGTTAATTCACCTGACCTGTACATCTTTGGACTGCGGGAGGAAATCGGAGCACCCAGAGGAACCCCACACAGACACTGGGAGAATGTGCAAACTCCACACAGACCTGAGGCGGGAATCAAACCGGGTCCCTGGCGCTGTGAGGTAGCATTGTTAACCACTGAGCCACCGTGCCACACTGTAGGTAACGTTTTCATGCAGAGGGGTGGTGCATGTACAGAACGAGTTGCCAGAGGAGGTGGTGGAGGCAGGTAAAATTACAAGGTTTAAAAGGCATCTAGATGGGCTCATAAATAAGGAGGGGCCAAATGGTGGCAAATGAGACTAGTCGGACTGGAAAGTCTGGTCAGCGTGGATGAGTTGGGCTATGGAGTCTGTTTCCATGTTGTATGACTCAATAATTCTATAAATACTTAAAAACTGATTATCTAGTCATACTTGAATTGTTGCTTGTGTTAATTTACTGTGTTCAAATAGACTGACCTGCATTCTGCTTGACAACACTTCCATCAATCTCATTGGTTATGAAGTGTTTTGGAATGCTATAACGGTGGCACAGTGGTTAGCGCTGCTGCCTCACAGCGCCTGAGACGCGGGTTCAATTCCCGCCTCAGGCGACTGACTGTGTGGAGTTTGCACGTTCTCCCCGTGTCTGCGTGGGTTTCCTCCGGGTGCTCCGGTTTCCTCCCACAGTCCAAAGATGTGCAGGTCAGGTGAATTGGCCATGCTAAATTGCCCGTAGTGTTAGGTAAGGGGTAAATGTAGGGGTATGGGTGGGTGGCGGGTCGGTGTGGACTTGTTGGGCCGAAGGGCCTGTTTCCACACTGTAATTTAATCTAAAAAACGCTCAATAGCATACTATGGAAATGCCATTCTTTGAAATACTGAGAGCAGCTGGAACATAGATTGAATTGGGCCTTCCTGGTTTGTGTGGCTCCACCATTCTGTGACAATCACTGACTTCTTGAGGGAGCAGTATCTTCCACATGATGTGATCACTTTTCCCGTTTTTCCTGTTGCAGCAGAGAGCCTTCACTGAAGTTTTCCGTGATGATTCTGCCTCGCCTGCTAACCAGCGGACATCTGTACAGCTCACCACAGCTTTGTTCAAGCTGGCTATCCGCTTCCCAATCCCAGACCTTCGATCTGACCAGGAAAGAGGACCCTGGTTCAAGAAATCGCTACAAAAGGAGATTCTGCACTTGGAATTCAGCGAGGCAGAATTTAAGACTGAGTTATTTGGGAGTTTATCCCATGAGCAGCTCAAGTTGGAGCTCACTTTCAAAGAACTGCTTGGTGAGCTAAGTGACTTTTATTGTTATTCTACCAATATTATTTTAAACCAGCGCCCACGTTTATACTTCATGGGATATGAGAACATAAGAGCTAGGAGCTGGAGTCGGCACCTCAAGCCTGCTCGAGCCTCCACCGTTGATTCGATTGTGGGGCTGATTTGCATCTCGGCCTCAACTCCAGTTTCTTGCAAATTCTCCATAACCCTTGAACCCGTAACTGATTAAAAATATGTCTAACTCCTCTTTACTCAGTCACCAGCATCCAGTGCACTGTACTTTAGTAATTCCATAGATTCACATCACTTTGAGAGGGTAATGATAGCATAAAAATGTTGTTACTAGACTAATAGTCAAAAGAAAAGAAGTTCAGATTGTAGCTTGGCGGTGTTTCTTATTTTGCATGATGTACCCTCTATCAAGTGAGTAAGTTTAATTTTTCCCCTAATTTTTGTCTGGCTATGATTTCCCCTCTCCCATCTAGCATCTCCTCATGACCTGTTATCCCCTATTGGGAAGGGCCATGCCAGGATCAGATGCCTCCTCATCTGCCCAGACAAGATACAAGAGTCAGAAGTCACACAACACTAGGTCAGAGTTCAACAGGTTTGTTTGAAATCACAAGCTTTCAGAGCGCTGCTCCTTCTAACTACACCTGAAGGAGCAGAGCTTCGAAAGCTCGTGATTTCAAATAAACCTGTTAAACTATAACCTGGTGTTGTGTGACTTTTGACCTTGTCCACCCCAGTCCAACATCGGCACCTCCAATTAAAGATACAAGAGTTTCACTGGTACCTATTGAGCCAGTTCTGAGCAGAAGGGATGAATCTGTTTGGCAAGGGGGTGGGATTGCTAGTTGTCATTATACAGCAGTGCTGTGGGCTGCATTGAATGCTTAATGGCTTCCTCTTAATCTCAGGTAAATTCCAGGAAGATCCTGCAACACCACCTTTCACCTTTTTTAAAGTGTCATATGGTGCTGATGGAGACATGTCAACTTCCGACAGCGGGAAGTTTGATTGGCCAAGGCAGGTAACACTATGTTTCCCTTATGGCAGTGAGTACCCTTCCAATCTGTTTCATTGGCTGTAAAATGCTAAAGGATGTTCTGAGGATTGGAATGCATATTAGATTAGATTAGATTCCCTACAGTGTGGAAACAGGCCCTTCGGCCCAACAAGTCCACACCGATCCCCCGAAGAGTAACCCACCCAGACCCATTTCCCTCTGATAATGCACCTAACACTATGGGCAATTTAGTCTGGCCTGCTCATCTATGGACTGTGGGAGAAAACAGGAGCATCCGGAGGAAACCCACGCAGATACGGGGGGGGATCGTGCAAACTCCACACAGATATCGCCCGAGCTGGAATTGAATCTGGGGCCCTGGTGCTGTGAGGCTGCAGTGCTAACCAATGAACCATGCCACCCCATAGGTATAGTACATATCCTTTATCTACTCATTCTCCCAATTGGTGGCACTTCCTTTTCTTTTGTTATTAACTGAGATTACCCATTTGCACTAAGGCTTACCAAGCAGGAAATCAAGAAAGTGAGCACATGTCACCAGGTTTTCCTTATGAATATTAATAACTTGTGGGAGGAAAGAGGACAGGGAAATGTGCATTAGCTGTTTTGTTAGACCTTGGCAGAGCAGTCCGCAGTACAGAGGGTCAGAGTCCACTCATGAAACATGATACAGTGGAGCTGGAAAAACCTGTTTGTCAATTTTACACAGTAAGCAGAATTTACAACACAGGGACAGGGTCTGTTCCCCGCTCCATGCTCCATGGTTTGTTCTGCACATTCTTTCTCCAAACTTGTTAACATATCCTGCAAAAGTTTTTCAAAATCTGTCTTATTTGGTTTTTATTTACTTCAGTGAAGTAGCTGGATGCATTATAATAAACATATTTCTGAAGCACCTTTAACATATTAAAACAGTCTACTATTCTTTGTCCAAAGGCATTTAACAAGTGTTCCCAAACAAAAATCTGCCACTGAGTCATATATTAAGACTTTGTATAAAGAGAGATTTTAAAGACCATTGTGAAGTAAGTCTGAGCTACAGTGTGAAGGAAGAGAATTCCAGCAACTGCTGAAGGCTCCGTGACAATTAAAGCCAAATATGGCAATTAGCTTCCTCCAGAGTATTGGGCTATCTGTATATCTCGATTTGCTTTTAATCGTTGGAGAATTTCTGCTAGGATCGCATCTGATTCTCATGGCTTTGTGTGACTTAGAATGTTATGTCCATATCTTGTTGCCATAATGCTAAATTAACATTCAGTCTGTACTGATACCATGGGGATTTTGTCACTAGGGTTGTATTGAAGGTGAATCCGACAGTGGTGCATTCCATCTTGGAGCGAATAACGACAGAGGAAGAGGAACCTGGCAGTCACTTACTGGAAGACGAAGAAGGTGGGAGCCATTCCCTGAAGGACGTTTGTGATTTGGGAAAGCAAGAGCCATCACCTTTTTCTTCACGAAGAGTCATGTATGAAAATGAAGAGGTGGGAGCATTACTTCTCATACCTGTTTAGACGAAATGGGGAAATCTTAATCTTGGTATCAATTCTTGTTGATGTTTACCATTAGGCGTGTGGCACAAACAAGATTCCAGTCCAATTCACTACTTGAACTCAATTCTTTGAATACCAGCATGAAGAAAGTCGTGGTAACGAATGGATCACTTCACATTATAGGCAGACAGGTTAAGATTATGCACTTTTTAGCAGATTAGTTATAGAGTACAGCTCACTCTGCACTATCTTCATCAAACCCTCCCAGGGCTGCAACAGCACAGGGTTAGATACAGAGTAAAACTCCTTCTACACTGTCCCCATCAAACACTCTCAAAGCAGGTACAGCACAGGGCTCGATACTGTATAAAACTGTCTCCATGCTGTCCAAATAAAACTCTCCCGAAACATATATGGCACAGAGTTAGATACAGAGTATAGTTCCCTTATACTGTCCCCAACAAATTCTTCCAGGACAGGTCAAACACAGTGTCTGGTAATGAATTAATCCAGTGAACATGCGTCAGAAGCATATGCCTCACTGAGTTAGTTTCACACCTTCCATTTCACACAGCAGCTGCCATATGACTTTCCTAGCTGAGCTTGTGAAAGTCCAGGTTCATGAGCAATTACAGTACCTCTAGAGTGTTTTTATGAACAGTTCAATTGTTCTACATCTGGAAATGCTGACTTCAACACAGTGTGATACATAACAACAAGTCAATTTGTAACATGGCCAAACTGGTAAAACTCTCAGCAATGGGGTGTTGCATCTTGCTGACAGAGAGTAGGAGAGGGAGGTGCAGTTGATGTAGATCAACAAGGCCACAACGCTGTTTGTCTCATTAGATCAGTGTGCTCTCTGCAGATGGTGATGCCAGGGGATCAATTCGAAATGGGTCAATTCCAGGATAAAACCATAAGCACGTCCCACTACGTACTGGAACTGATGTTACCTAATGTCAACCTTACTCTGCCAAACAAAGCGTTCTATGAGAAGGTGTATAACAGGCGAGTCTAATGTCTCTCCCATCTAAATGCAGCAAATGAGGTTGTGGTTAATGTTTTTATTTTATTTTCTTGGCTCTCAACCCCTCCTTTTGGTATACAGCATCGTTATTATTTTCATTTTTAGTCATTCTCAAAATGTGGTATTCCCGGCAAGGCCAGTGCTGATTGCTCAACTCTGGTTCAGCCAGGCCTGTAAAGCATCAATCATGTTGGGAGTCATAGTTGGTGCACAGTCTAAGAATAATGGCCAGACCATTTAGGAGAGATATTGGAAAGCAATTCTACACACAAAGTCTATAGGTATTTGGAACTCTCTTCTGCAAGCCAGTAGATGCTGGATCAGTTATCAGTTTTAAATCTGAGATAGATAAATTTTTGTTGAGCAAATGTATTAAGGGATGTGAGCCAAAGTCAGTTTTATGAAGTTAGGCCTCAGATCAGCCATGATCTCGTTGATTGGTGAAACAGGCTTGAGGGACTGAATGGCCTACTGCTGTTCATGTGCCAAATGCGAGCCATATCGGCACATATTCCCACTCTCAAGAAAATGAAGCAGCTCCACGATCATTTTTCCTAATGCCAGGTTTTCACTCCCTGATTATTAAAAGTCAAGTTTAAATTTTCAATCTAGTATTCTCATATTCTACTCAATTATAAATCTGGACTCTGGAATCACTAATCCAGCAACCTAGCCACAACATGTCTCCAGCAATTGCAAAAATATGGGGTGAAGGTCTTAAAAACCACCAAATTTTACATTTGTTTTGCTTAAAGTTTGATTATGTATTAGATTTCATTGTTTAGTTTCATGATTTATGAAAAACCATTGCTGTCTGCATGAACTGTTTTGTTACATTTTCTATTTTGCTTTGAGTCAGTGATTTCAAGCCTCAATCTGGGGACTTCAGCCCTTGTACGTTGCAGTGCTGAGGGAATGCCGTGTAAAAGTTCCATGTTTTGAACAGAAGAAAAGGAGATAGAAATAGACCATACAAACTGTCAAGCCTGCCCTGCTATTCAAGGCGATCATGGTCAAGCGTCTACCTCAACTTGACCTTTCCATCTCCACTCTATACCTCTTCCTTCCTTGGGAGACCAAAAATCAGTCTGTTTAAATCTTAAGTAAACTCTATTGTGGAATCTGTACCACCTTATCGTAGACCATTTCAAAGATTCACAACGCTGTGAATGACAAATGTTCCCTCATCCCGGTCCTCAATGATTGGTCTTTTATTCTGAGACTGTGCCCCAGTGTTCTAGATTTTCCAGCCAGAGTGAGCAGTCTCTCTGTGGCAAGTGTTGGTTGAATGGCGGACCAGACTTAATGGACTGAATGGCCTAATTCAGCTCCTATATTCTTATGGTCTTATGGTTTGAGGAGCTCTAGCTCAGAGTTGATGAGCTGGAGTCTGAGCTTTGAACACTGTGACATATCAAGGAGGGGGAGAGTTACCTGGACACTGATTCAGGAGGCAGTCACAGCACTTTGATTAACTACAGAGGGACCTCGATTATCTGGCATTCGATTACCTGAATATTGGAATATCCAGCAAGATCCCAAGGTCCTGATGCTCGGCTAAACTATGTTATCCAGCGTTCGATTATCTGGAATTCAATTAACCAAACAAAATACTCCTAGTCCTTTGGATAATTGAGGTTCCTCTGTACATCAAGTTTGGTCAGGGACAGAAGGATGTGGCTATGTGCAAGGCAGTAGTGGAATCATGATAGTGCTCAAGGAGCCTCAGCCCTCGAACTTGTCTAACAGGTTAAAGACTCTTGCTTCCTGTGTGGATGAGAATGGTGGCTTCAGGAAGGATGACCAAACTGATGATAGCACTGTGATACAGGGAGCCATTCAAGAGTGGGTAGTGAAAAGGGAAATGTAGTTCTAACTGGGGATAGTACAGACAGAGGAATGGACACTGTTTTCAATGTCTAGGATTGAGAGTCTTGAAGGCTGTGTTGCTCGCCTGGTGCTGAGGTTCAGGATACCTCATCTGGGCTGCAGAGGAACTTGGAGTGGTCTACATACGTGCCAACAATACAGGTAAAAAGAGAAAAAACGTTCTGCTGAGGGAATACGTGCAGCTAGGGGCTAAATTAAAAAGCAGAACCACAAGGATAATAATCTCTGGATTACTACTTAAGCCACAAGCAAATTGATACAGGGTCAACAAAGTTAAATCAATAGCAAGCAGTGATGTAAGGTCAAAATGTGTAGAATTTGTGTGGGTAAAATTGAGCAACTGCAAAAGCAAAAAGACCCTAATGGGATATATGTACAGGCCACTCCTAGATAGAAAATGTGTGTAAGAAAAGCTCCATTACAATCATCATGGGGGACTTTAGTATGCAGGTGGTCTGGGAAAATTAGAATGGTAGTAGATCCCAAGAAAAGGAATTTGTGGAATGTCCACACGATGGTTTTTTAGAGCAGTTTGTGGTTGAGGCCACTAGGGAATAGGCAATTCTGGATTTGGAGATATGCAGCACGGCAGACTTGGTTAGGGAGCTTAAGGAGAAAGAACCTCTAGGGGGCAGTGACCATAATATGATAGACTTCACGCTGTAGTTTGAGAGGGAGAAGCTGGAATCAGATGTAACAGTATTATAACTGAGTAAGGGAACTACGATGGCATGAGTGAGGAGCTGGCCAGGGTTGATTAGAAGATGGAGCAGCAATGGTACAAGTTTCTGGGGTAATTCGGGAGGCACAGCTGAAATTCATCCCAAGGAAAACGAAACATACTAAGGGGAGGATGAGGCAACCACCGCTGATGAGGGAAGTCAGGGGCAGTGTAAAAGCAAAAGAAAGAGCATGCAATGTGGTGAAAATTAGTGGGAAGCCTTTAAAAACTAGCAGAGGATATCTAAAAATACAGTCAGGAGGGGAGGAAGTGAAATATGAGTGTAAGACAGCTGGTAGTATGAAAGAAGATAGCAAAAAATTTTTGATATCTGGTAGGTAAGAGAGAGGCAAAAGTGGACATTAGACCACTGGAAAATGAGGCTGGAAAAATAGTAATGCGGAACAAAAAAATGGCAGAGGATTTGAATTGATACTTTGTATTAGTATTCACAGTGGAAGACATCAGTAGCTTACCGGAACTTCAAGAGAACAGAGGCTAGGTGAGTGTAGTGGCAATCACTAAGGAGAATGTGCTGAGGAAGCTAAAAGCTCTTAAAATGGATAAGTCAACTTGACCAGGTGGATTACACCTCAGAGTTCTGAAGGAAATAGCTGAGGAGATTCTTGAGACATTGGTAGTGATCTTTCAGGAATCACTGGAGCCAGGGAGGATCCCAGAGGACTGGAAAATGGCTAATATAACATTCCTGTTTAAGAAAGGAGGGAGGCAGAAGACAGGAAACTATGGCTTCAATTGTTGGTAATATTTTAAAGTCTATTATTAAGGATAAGACTACAAAGCACTTGGAAGTGCATGTTAAAATAGGGCTGAATTAGCACAACTTCATCAAAAGGAGGTCACGCCTGACAAATCTGTTAGAATTGTTTGAAGTGGTGGTGAGCAGGTTAGACAAAAGGAAAGCCAGTGGACATGATCTGTTTGAATTTCCAGAAGGCCTTTGTCAAGGTGCTGCACAAGAAGCTGCTAAATAAGGTAAGAGACCATGGTGTTAAGGGTAAGGTACTGGCATGGATAGAGGATTGGTTGACTGGCAGGAGGCAGAAAGTAGGGATAAAGGATTTTTGTTTCAGGATGGCAGTCAGTGACTTGTGGAGTTCTGCAGGTGTCCGCGTTTGGACCACAACTATTCACGTTATGCATTAACAATCCGGATGAAAGAACTGAGTGCGTTGTTACCATCTTTGTATATGATGCAGAGATAGATGGAGGAATAGGTGGTGTTGAGTAGATGAGGAGGCTGCAGAGGGACTTGGATATTCCAGGAGAGCGGGCAAAGAAGAGGTTGAATCATAGAGTCCTACAGCACAGAGACAGGCCCTTTGGCCCAAACTGATCTATGCTGACCAAAATGTCCATCCACACTAACCCCATTTCCCTGCACTTGGCCCATACCCTTCTAACCTTTCCTATCCATGTATTTGTCCAAATGCCTTTTAAATGTTGTTAGTGTACCGCCACAACCATTTCTGCTGGTAGCTCATTCCATATGCGTGCCACTCGCTGTATGAAAAGATTACCTCTCAGGTTCCCTCTTTATTCTCTCCCCTCTAACCTTAAACTGATGCCCTTTAGTCATCGATTTCCCCAACCCTGGGAAAAAGACTGAGTGAATTCACCCTATCCATGCCTTTCATGATCTTCTACACCTCTATCAGTTCCCCCTTCAGTCTCCTTTGCTCTAAAGAAAAAGGTCCTCGCTTGTCCAACCTCTCCCTATAACTCAGATCATTGATTCCTGGCAGTATCCTTGTAAATTTCTTCTGCACTCTTTCCAGTTTAATAACATCCTTCCAGTAACAAGATGACCAAAACTGAACACGGTATTCCAAGTACAGCCTCCCCAACGTCCTATACAACTGCAACATAACTTCCCAACTTCTATACTCAATGCCCTGACTGGTGAAGGTCAATGTGCCAAAAGCCTTCCTCACTGCCCTGTCTACCTGGGGCTTCACGTTCAGAGAACTGTGAACCTGAACTCCAAGTTCCCTCTGTTCCACTACACTCCTTAAGGCCCTACCATTCACCATGAAACTCCTACCTTGATTTGACTTTCCAAAATGCAAGACCTCACACTTATCTATATTAAACTCCATTTGCCATTTCTCGACCCATTTCCCCAGCTGATCAAGGTCCTGCTGCAATTTCTGATAACCTTCCTCACTGTCCACAATACCACCGATTTTAATGTCATCAGCAAACTGATTTGGATGAGAATGTACAAGGCATGATTAATAAATGATATAGATAGCAAACAGTAATGGCCCAGCACCAACCCCTGAGGCACTGCACTAGTCACAGGCCTCCAGTCCAACAAGCATCTCTACACTATTACCCTCTGCTTCCTACCATCAAGCAAATTTTGTATCCAATTAGAGGGAATGCAATGTGTGAAAGTGTGGAGTTGTGCACTTTGATAGGAAGGATAGGGGCATGGACTGTATTCTAAATGGGGAAAGGCTATGGAAATCTGAAACAAAGAAACTTGGGGACTCCTATTTCAGAATTCTCTTCAGGTTAACATGTAGATTCAGTTGCCAGTTAGGACAGCAAATGCAATGTTAGTATTCATTTCAACATGGCTAGAATACAAGAGCAGAGATGTTGTGCTGAGGCTGTTTAAGGGTCTGGAATGACCACATTCAGAGTATTTGAGCAGTTTTGGTGCTTGTATCTAAGGAAGGAACTGCTGGCATTGGAGGAGATCCAGAGGAGATTTACAAGAATGATTGGGGCTGACAGGTTTGTCATATCAGGGGTGGTTGAGGACTCAGAGTCTGTACTTGATGGGGTTCAGAAAGATGAGGGTCGATCTCATTGAAACTTACAGAATTCTAAGAGGCCTGGATTGAGTGCATGTGGAGAAGATGTTTCCATAAGTAGAAAAGACTAGGACCTGAGGTTCTTTAGAACTGAGATGAAGAAGAATTTCTTTAGCCAGAGGATGGCAAATCGGTGGAATACATGGATGCAGAGGGCTGTGGAGGGCAAGTCAGTGAGTGTATTTAAGACAGAGAGATTCTTAGTTAGTCAAGGATTGTGGAGAGAAGGCAGGAGAATGAGGTTAAGAAACATATCGGCTGTGGTCGAATGGTGGAGCAGTCCCAATAGGCTGATTGGCCTAATTCTATATGCTATGTTCTCTGTTTATACCTTGTCAGGCTTCATCAGAATGAGGTATAATGATGTGTGATCGTCTTGTTCTAATGGGTGTTAAAAGTCCAATTGCCCCCTTGCCTATGGGGCAAGAGTTGGGAAATGGGATTAGGGTACCTAGGTGCTTGATTATCAACACATATGATGGGCTGAAGGGCCTTTTTCTGTTCTGCTGTACTCTGTACTCTGATTGTTGTGAGGAGCAGGGGTTTTCTGGACTGTAAGACAATACTCCATCCTCAACCAACACCTGTTGTGTCTGTCTGCCCACATTTCAAACTGCATTTCAAATATTTTCACAAGGAGTTAGGTATAAAGCAGAAACCGGATACTGAGTTGGTTGATCAGCCATGGTCATATTGGATATTTGGGAGAGTGGGCTTGAAGAGATGAATGGTCTACTCCTGCTACTAATTTCTACATTTCTGTGTATATTATTGATTTTGAACATCCTGAAGATGTGATAAAGCAGTATGTTAAGACAAATGCTATCTTTATGTAATAATTTATTTGTGTTATTCATTACGCTTACTACAGAATAAATAATGATTTGTTACTATGGGAGCCTGCTGCCCCATCTCCTGTCGAGACTGTTGAGAACATTACTTACGGGGTTGGACTGTCTGTAGCCAGCCAGTTAATCAACGCATTCAACAAAGAGAATCTCCCTCAACTCAAGTCAACACTCCTCCTCCAGGACGGTACAGTATCACACCACCCTACACACTGTTTTGATTCAGGTCCATGTAACTCCTATCATTCACATTAGCTCAGAAGGCAGGGGCTGCATGCTTTATGCAGTAGATGTTTGGAGCACTCTTCCACAAACACTTGTGAATGCTGGATAAATTGATAGTATTAAATCTGAGATTTTTTTTTTTGTTAAGCAAAGATATTAAAGGATATGGGCCAAAGACAGGTATATGGAGTTAGGCCACAGATCAGCCATAAACTCATTGAATGGTGGAACTGCCTCAAGGGGCTGAATGGCCTAGTCCTGTTCCTGTGTTGCTATCACTCCCAGTATTGTGAAGAGGAACAGAGTATTGCTTAATGTCCCTACATCCCACATATTGACTACCTTAGCAAAATGCAAAGTCAGACTGTAATAAGACGAAGCTGGGGTTCTCCTTTGAGTAAACCTGGTTACCAGATGATACAGAGTCACTGCAAGTTGAGGGATTGTGTGAGTTAAACTATTGCCTGTGGTAGAAGCATTGCTAACTGGAGGATTTCAGACAATTGGCAAAAAATCCAGAGAAGGAGCAATGAGAGAAATGGCCTTCTGATCTGGAATGCTTTGCCTGAAAGGACAATGGAAGCAAATTCAAGAGTAACCTCCAAAAGTCACAATTCTTGAAGGGAAAAGTAAAAATTTCAGGACATCAGGGAAAGCACAGGGAGTGAGAGTCATTGAAAAACTCTTTCAAACAGCCAGCAAGATCGCAATGTGCCAAATTGCCTCTTTTACTCGAAGTGTTTATGATTTAATAATGTATGTTTAAAAAAATCAATGTGCTGAGAGGGCAAGAAGGGAGTGACTGGTTGGTGGAATGTAATGAGGTTAGGCAAAACTGGAAGAACAATGCAGAATCAAGGTGAGTAATGGAAAGACAGGTTAATGTTTTGGCTTCTACCTTGACATCATCTCTATCCTGTTTCATATGCTGCCTTAGCTGCTGCATATTCGCCGCCTCACTTTTGGCAGGGAAAGCTGTAGCATTTGCCTGGATGGTATGTCCTGAAGATTACCTGACCCATGATTCCTTACATGTGTTTTCTAGATGACGAGAGTGGTTCTGATGAAGAGACTCTGCAGTTTTGCCCTAGTACTGACCCTGCCCACCGTTCACGTCGTAAAAAGAAAGTTGAACAACCGAACAAGAATTGCCAGAGCTTTCTGTCGATCCTTCTTAATGTGTCACATGGGCTTGTGAGCATATACACTGATACCAAGGTGAGAGTATATGAGAGAATTGTGTGTATGTGAATGAGATGGTAACTCACAGTTTGAGTTTCCTGTATGTGGTATATATAGTAATTAGTAATTCATTGATTGAGAATTCAAATGCCGTCATGAAACATCTGAGTGTTTAAATCCAGATATAACTAAAACCTAGAAATATGAGGCTGGTCTCAGGAAAAGGTGATCTGTTGGATTGTAATAATACCCCAACTGGTTCAGTGATGTTCTGTAGGGGAGGAAACTTGCTATCCTCATCTCGTCTGAGCCTGTTTGATTCCAGTCTTACATTATTGTGGTTGACTATTAACTGTCCTTAGCAGTGGTCTTAGAATTAACTTAGTTGTGGATGGCACTAAGATAGGTGCAGGGACAGATTGTGTTGAGGAAGTAGGGTGCTGCAGAGGAACTTGGACAGAGTAGGAGAGTGGGCAAAGAAGTGGCAGATGTAATACAATATTTATTTTTTAATTCACCCGTGGGACATGAGTGTCGCTGGCTTGCCAGCATTTATTGCCTGGTCCAAGTTGCCTTTGAGAAGGTGGTGGTGAGCTGCTGCCTTGAACTGCTGCAGTCCATAGGCTGTAGGTTGATCTGCAATGGCCTTAGGGAGAGCACAGCGACAATAAAGGAATGGCGATATATTTCCAAGTCAGGATGGTGAGTGGCTTGGAGGGGAACTAGCAATGTGGGAAAGTGTGAGGTTAAGCACTTTGGTAGGAAGACTAAACGTGTAGACTAATTTCTAAACTGGGAAAGGCTTTGGGGATTTTAAAAATTTTATTCACAGGGTGAGGGTATCGCTGACTAGGCCAGCATTTATTGCCCACCCCTAGTTGCCCAGAGGGGAGTTAAGAGTCAGCCAAATTGCTGTGGGTCTGAAGCCACATGTAGGCCACACCAGGTAAAAATAGCAGATTTCCTTCCCTAAAGGACATTAGTGAACAAGATGTGTTTTTCCGACAATTGACAATGGATTCACGGTCATCATTAGATTCTTAATTTCAGATTTTTATTGAATTTAAAATTCTGCCATTTGTCATGGTGGGATTTGAACCTAGGACCCAGAACATCACCTGGGTCAATAGTATAGTGATAAATACCACCATGCCATCATCTTCCTCACATTAATCTGAAGAGCAAAGGGACTTTGGAGAATTCTGAGCTTGGAATCCCAAGGTTAATATGCAGGTTCATTTGACAGTTAGGAAGTCCAATGCAATGTTAGCATTCATTTCAGGAGGGCTAGAATACAAGAGCAGAGATATACAGCCTCAGCAGTACAAGCCTCTGGTTCAACACCATTTGTAATGTTGTGAATAGTTTTGCGCCCTGTATGTGAGGAAGGATGTGCGCTGACATTTGCGGGGATCTAGAGGAGGTTTATAAGAATGATCCTGGGGCTGAAGGGCTTGTGATATGACAAACAGTTGAGAACTCTGGGTCTGTACTCGATGGAATTTAAAAGGATGAGTGAGGATCTGATTTAAATTTACAGAAAACTGAGAGGTCTGCATAAAGTGAACATGGAGATATTTCCACTCGTAAGAGACACTAACACCAAAGCGTACAACCTCAGAGTTAAGGATTGATTCTTTAGATCTGACACTGATATAAGATCACCCCTCAACCTCCTATGCTCCAGTGAGAAAGGTCCCAGCCCTCCCACCTATTCCGGACAACATCCTGGTAAATCTTTTCTGAACCTTCTCCAATTTAATAATATCCTTCCTATAGCAGGGCAACCGGGACCGTACACAGTACCCCAAAAGTGGCCTTATTAATGTCCTGTACAACCTCAACCTGACATCCCAACGCCTATACACAATGGTCTGAGCAAAGAAGGCGAGCATTCTAAATGTCGTCTTAACCACCCTGTTTACCTATCATGTAACTTCCAAAGAATTATGTACCTGAATCTCTAGGTCTCTCTGTTCTATAACATTACCCAGGGCCGTGCCATTAATTATATAATTCATGGCCTTTGTTTGTTTTACCAAAATGCAACACCCCACATTTAGCCAAATTAAACTTATCTGCCATTCCTCAGCCCATTAGCCTAATTGATCAAGATCCCTTTGTAATCTTGTATAACCTTCTTCACTGTTGATTATGCCACTGATTTTGCAAACTTACTAACATGCCTCCAAAATTCTCATGTAAGTTGTTTATAAGAATTCTGAACAAAAGTGGACCCAGTATCGATCCCTGTAGCTTACCACTGGTCACAGGCCTCCAGTCTGAAAAACATCCCTCCGCCACTATCCTCTGTCGTCTACAGTCATGCATGTTTTATATCCAATTGGCAAGCTCTCCCTGAATTTTATGTGATCTAACTTTACTAATAGTCTACTATGTGGAGCCCTGTCAGAGACTATACCAAAGTCCATATGTCTACTGCTCTGATCTCTCAGTTGTTTTGGTTACATCCTCAAAAAACAATTTACCACACACAAAGCCATGATGACTATCAACTCACAGGTATGTACCTTCCAGGCTTCTCCTTACAGCCTTTCTTAAAGAAAGGCTCAACATTAGCCACCCTCCAATCCTCCAGCACCTGACCTGTACCTGTAGATGATGCAAATATCTCTGCTGGGGCCCTGGAATTTCTTCCCTAACTCCCCACAATGTCCTGAGGTACACTTGATCAAGTCCTGGGGATTTATTCACATTTAAGACCTCTAGCACTTCCTCTTCAGTAATGTAGACTGATGTTTCAAGACATCAGTATTTATTTTCCTGAGTTCTCCCACCTCTATTTCTTTGTCTACAGTAAAATATATTTGTTTATTATCTCTCTCATCTGTGGTTCCACACATAGACAACCTCGTTGACCTTTAAAGGACCCTATTCCCTCCCTAATTGCTCTTTTGTGCGTAATGTACTTACTGAATCTGTCTGGATTATCCTTAGCCTTATCTGCCAAGGCTTTCTCATGCCTCCTTTTTGCCTTCCTGAATTTTTCTCTTAAGAATGTCCCTACACCCCTTATACTCTTTAAGGGATTCACTTGATCCCAAATGACTATATCTTATGTTTGACTACTTCTTATTCTTGACTAGAGCCTCAATATCTTTATTTATCCATTGTTCCCTACTTTTACCAGCCTTGCCCTTCACTCTAACAGGAACATACTGTCTCTGAAACCTCATTATCTAACTTTTGAAAGCCTTCCACTTGCCAGTCATCCCTTTCCTTGTGAATAAACTACTCCAATCAATTAGATTACTTACAATGTGGAAACAGGCCCTTTGGCCCAACAAGTCCACACTGACTCTCCGAAGAGCAACCCACCCAGACCCATTCCCCTACATTTACCCCTTCACCTAACACCACGGGCAATTCACCTAACCTGTGCATCTTTAGACTGTGGGAGGAAACCGGAGCACCTGGAGGAAACCCACGCAGACACGGGGAGAATGTGCAAACTCCACACAGTCAGTCGCCTGAGGCCCTAGTCTCATACCATCAAAATTTGCCTTACTCCAATTAAAAATGTTAGCTTTTATCCTTTTCCATAACTGTTTAAAAAATAATAGAGTTATGATCATTGGTCCCAAAGTGCTCCCCCACTAACACTTTCGTCAATTGCTCTGCCTTATTTTTCAAGAGAATATCAAGTTTTGTTCCATCTCTAGTAGGTTTGATTTTTAAAAAAATTCTTGAACACATTTCCTCACCATCCAAGCCTTCAACACTGTGGCAGTCTCCAGTCTATGTTTGGACAGTTAAAATCCGCTGCAATTACAACCCTGTTTTTTTAATCTGAGATCTCTACACATTTGCTGCTTAATTACTGTCTGACTGTTGCGGGTACCTATTAGTACAATACCATCCCATGCAGCTACATTGGACAGACACTTAGAAATATCCTTTTTTAAGTACTTCAGTAATGTTTTATTAATCAAAAATGCTATTCCTCCTCTCTCTCCTCCCTTTCAATCCTTCTTATGGCATCTAAACCCTGGAACATTGAGCTGCCAGTCCTGTCCTTCACTCAGTCATGTTTCTGCAATAGCTGTGATGTTGCAGTCCCCTGTTCCCATACATGCCCTGAGTTCATCTGCCTTACCTGTAAGACCCCTTGCATTGAAATAAATGAAGTTTATTTAATCAGAGTTGCCTTGTTCTCTGACTGACTTTTGCTTGCCTTTTCTAACTAACTTGCGCTTTCTAAAATTCAGAGCATCCTCATCTGTCTTTCTATTCTCACTACTACTTAGGATCCTCCCAACCGCCACCCCCACTCCAAAAAAACTAGTTTAAAGGCTCCCAAATAGCACTGGTTAATCTCCCTGCCAAGATATTGGTCTCCTTCCAGTTCAAATGAAGCCTGCCCCTTTCGAACAGGTCTTTTCTGTCCTAGAAGAGATCCCAATGATTCAAAAATCTGAATCCTTGCTCACTGCACCATCTCCTCAGCCATAGATTTATCTGCCCTGTCGTCGTCTTCCTACTCTCACTAGCAGGTGTTTTGCAGAAATTACTACCGTTGAGGTTCTGCTTTTTAACCTCCTATATTTACTCTGCAAGCCTTAACCCTTTCCCTAATTATGTCATTCTTACCAATGTGTACAACTTCCAGCTTCTCACTCTCCCATTTGACAATATGCTGCAAACTGTTTTGAGACATCCTTGACCCTGGTATCAGGGAGGCAACATACCATCCTGAGTTCATACTCACGGCCGCAGAACCTCCTGTCTGTGCCCCAGCCAAGAGAGTCCCTCATTACTCTTTTGAATCTTGACAAACCCTGCTGAACGTAAGATTCGTTCTTGGTGCCCAAGATCTGGCTGCCACTTTTATTTTCCCCTGAGGGGCTATCCTCCTTAACACTAACAAAATGGTATATCTGTTTGAGAGAGGAACAGTCACAGGAGACTTCTGAACTACCTTCCTACACTTCCTGATAGTTACCCATCTATCTGACTGAATGTGCGGTATAATCATCTCTCTAAAACTACTAACCATCACACTCTGTGCCTCCTGTAAGATCCTCAGTGACTCTAACTGCCTCTTCAGCTGATCTAAGCAGTCTGATATGAGCCAGATCCAAACACTCCTCCAGCAGACAGTCAATTATTTCTTAATCTCCCACAACTCTGATGGGGGGAGTTTTTTCAGCCAGAGAGTGGTGGATTTATGGAACCCATTGCTGCAAAAGGCTGTGGAGGCCAAATCATTGAGTGTATTTAAGACAATCTTAGGATCTTAAAAACAGAAAGAACTGCAGATGCTGTAAATCAGATAAAAATAGAAAATGCTGGAAAAACTCTAGCAGTATCTGTGGAGAGAAATCAGAGTTAATATTGCCTCAAGTGAATCTTCCTCAGATCTGATCCAGGTAGGATTTTGATTGGTAAGGAGATCAAGGGTTACAGGGAGATGACAGGAGAATGAGTTTGAGAAACACATCAGCCGTGATTGAATGAAGGAGCAAACTCAGTGGGCTGAATAGCCTCATTCTGCTGCTATATGTTATCTCATTGCACATTGTCAAATCACCATCAGTGTTCAAGAAGGTGACAGATGCACAAGCACCATCTCAAGGCATCAAGGTGAATTGAGGTACAGAAATATCTGAGAGAGTGTTCTGTTGCAGAGTGAAGATGGCACGCTGTTAGCTGGGAAGCATGGTGAATTCTGGCTGGAGATTGAAAATGGAAGCTTATTCACTGTGGGGAAGTATCAAGGCTGTGATGGTCAGCATTATTTCTGTCTCCAAACAAGCAAAGTCTTCCTTTGTCACCAAGGTATGAATTCAGCTATAAATATGTGCAATGATTATATTTTCTACAAACTTTTGCGGAGAGGAATTTGTTTTAAACTTCCTGGTTTCAAGAACTTGCTGCATAATAAATTCATTTCCAAATACTGCTTTCATGGTTGCTGCTTAAGAATGCTTTGTGACATAGAGTTATAGAGATGTACAGCATGGAAACAGACCCTTCGGTCTGACTCGTCCATGCTGACCAGATATCCCAATCCAATCTAGTCCCATCTGCCAGATCCCGGACCATATCCCTCCAAACCCTTCCTATTCATATACCTATCCAAATGCCTTTTAAATGTTGCAATCGTACCAGCCTCCACCACTTCCTCTAAACAGCTCATTCCATACCTGTACCACCCTCTGTGGGAAAAAGTTGCACCTCTGCTCTCTTTTATATCTTTCCCCTCTCACCCCAAGTCTTTGCCCTCTAGTTCTGGACTCCCCCACCCCAGGGAAGAGACTTTGTCTATTATCCTATCCATGTCCCTCATGATTTTATAAACCTCTATAAGTCAACCCTCAGCCTCCGACACTCCAAGGAAAACAGCCCCAGCCTATTCACCTCTCCCTATAGCTCAAATTCTCCAACTGTGGCAGCATCCTTGTAAATTTTTTCTGAACCCTTTCAAGTTTCAAAACATCCTTCCGATAGAAAGCAGACCAGATTTACACACAATATTCCAAAAGTGGCCTAACCAATGTCCTGTTTAGCCCCAACATGACCTCCCAACCCCTGTACTCAATACTCTGACTAATAAAGGAAAGCATACTAAAAGCTTATGCAAGCTTTTTCATCTTCCCAGCCAATTTACATTCTCATTTCATGAAAGTGCTGACTGTCTCTGGGATACAGGTCCCCTCCTCTTCTGAAGGTGCTGACTCTGACTGGGTATTGATTTTGATTTGCTGTTGTCACATGTACCAGATACAGTGAAAAGTATTGTTTTGTGTGCTAATTAGACAAATCATACCTTGCATAAGTATATCATGGTAACAGAACAGAATGTAGTGTTATAGCTACAGAGAAGGCGCAGAGAAAGATCAACTCTAATATGTCAGAGGTCCATTCATAAGTCTGATTGTAATGGGGAAGAAGCTGTTCTTAAATCTTTAGTGTTTTCAAACTTTTGTATCTTTTGTTTAATGGAAGAAGGTGGAAGAGAATATAACTAAGGTGGGAAGGGTCTTTGATTATATTGGCTGCTTTCCCAAGACAGTGGGAACTGTAGACAGAGTCAATGGAAGGAAGATTGGTATTGGTATTCCACTCTTAAACTGAAGGTGCTGAGCTGACTTTCTTTGGGAAACAGGTTCTTCCTATCCTGAAAATGCAGTCTGTTACCGGAGTAATGTGTGTTATGATCCCAGCTGATAATGTTACTGGACAAGTGCACATCTTTATGACTCTAAGTGAGACTGAAAACTGACTTAATAGATCATAATTTAGTTTGGTATGGTTTTATCGAATGATCTTACACTGAAACCTAAGCACAAAATGCTGTCAGTTTAGTTTTTAATTAATCAAAATAAACAAAGAACAAAAAACCAATAAACCATTTACTTACAAAACAAACTTCAAAAAACTTGAAACACAAGATAATATATACTCCCATTAATCCCAAAGAAACCTCCTTTTTAGATCTCAAAAATATGTTGTTCAGTACTCAAAAGCATCCTTGTAAAATACTTAGAAAACAGAATCTCTTTCTGTGACATCAATTGGCTTAATTTGACTGTGACTTCAACCTCCAGCCTGGAAAATCAAACAACGTTTTCCTGGAGTTGTTATACACTTGACAGTAAAATGTTCTCAGCTTCAAATAACCTCTTCAGGATTTTATCCAAACTCTTCTGGCATGGCAGTATTCGTAAACCCCTAACTTTGTTCTGTCTCCTTCCTTTTTCTGAAGCACTGTTTTATACTCCATCTTTATTCAAAAACGTCTGTAGAACTGGCCTGACTTGAAAATTTAAAAAATCTTTCCCTAGCTGTGGATACTTCCGCTTATCTTAAAATAAATAATTCCTGACCTTCCAGAGCTTGTTTACCTTCTTTGGTCATAAAATTCTCCCAGTCTGCACAAAACCCTATTATTCTTGAAGCTGATGCCCTCCAGCTGTTTTAAAATAACTTACCATGGTTACAGTACTTCAATACTTAGAAGTTAATCATTAAACTCTTCAAGCACAGAATAAAACATATCTCTAATTTGAAAATCAAAACCTAAAATAAGTGATACTAAAAATACAAGATACTAAAATCACATAACACTATCCATGTACGTTTAACAAAATAGTAGAAACATTTATTGTACAAAAAAAGTTTTTGTATCTGAAAAAGAATTGAAACAGACTTGTTGCAAAACAGCAGGAAAAAAAAGCAAACCTTTTACCCTTGACAACTTTACAGATTCTTAAATCTCAGTAAAGAGTCACACTATATCCACTTTAAAGCTCATTGTTCAGTTGGCAGAACTAAATCAATTTCTTTTTGGCTAATTTCTGGGTTTTGTTTTATCAAATTTCTATTTTGAGATTCTTAAATTGTTAACACTGCTCATATAGTGTTTAACATAGGTTCCTTAAATGTATGTCACAGTGGCTGACCTTGTGGATGGTTTTGGATACTGGACTCCTATCGGTAAACAACTGCAGTCGTCTTTTCTCTTCTACATTACTTTCTAGTGGACTGAGTTATTCAGCTCAAGGATTTTAAAGATCCTAATTAAATGCATGTAAACAAATCTTCAGACAAGCTGGTGTACATACAACCAATGTAGTGTACAAAATCCCATGCAAGGACTGCACAAAACACTACATAGGACAAACAGCAAGACAGCTAATGATCCGCATCCATGAACACCAACTAGCCACGAAACGACATGACCAGCTACCCTTAGTAGCCACACACAGATGACAAGCAACATGAATTCAATTGGGACAACACTACTATTATAGGACAAGCCAAAAAACAGCCAGGGAATTCCTAGAGGCATGGCACTCATCCACATATTCAATCAATAAGCACATCGACCTGGACCCAATATACCGACCACTGCAGCGGACAGCTCGGACTGACAACCGGAAGCGGCAGATTCAAACCACTACAAATGCTGGAGGAAAGATCACAGAAGCGTTTCACAGGAGGCCAAGCACTGAGGATGTCACCTAGACAGGGGACGAAACGTCTGCAACACAAATACCCAGCTTGGCGAACAGAACCACAACAATATTTTAATATGAATACCATAAAAATACAAATCAAACTTAAACCCATATACTGTTCTTGCACTTTAGAACCAAAGTTTCGAAATTATAACAATATATCATAAATCTTCATCCTAGTAAGCACATTTCTCCTTTTCTCCTTTCACAATAGGTGAGCTTAGACAGTCTCCATCTAGAATCCTAGCTAATGTAGCACTGACCAGGTTTCAAAAATATACTTTATTCATAAAAGATATCTTTATTATATATAATCACAAATGTAGTTCAGTTCTGTACAATATATATCAAGGAAGCAAACAAACATTGGAGTTTGACTCTATTCAAAGAAACTAAAGACATCTCTTACACATACAAAACAATATTTACATGCATTTCAGCCACTAGGAGTGTCTGATGACTGAACAAACCCCTTTTAACCTCAGCAGACAAACCTCAGACACTGGTCTTTCCCCACTGCAACTTGGCAGCAGCTGCCCAAGCTTTAGTGCATCCCTCAGCATATAGTCCTGGACCATAGAATGTGCTAATCTGCAACGCTCAGTCGATGTCAACTCCTTGTTCATCTATCCAGAACTCCTTGACATGGGGTATTCTTCAGGAGAATCGACGTTTCGGGCAAAAGCCCTTCTTCAGGAATGAGGAGGGTGTGCCAAGCAGGCTAAGATAAAAGGTATGGAGGAGGGACTTGGGGGAGGAGCGTTGGGAATACGATAGATGGAAGGAGATTAAGGTGAGGTGATAGGCCGGAGAGGGGGTGGGGGCAGAGAGGTTGGGAAGAAGATTGCAGGTCAAGAAGGCGGTGCTGAGTCTGAGGGCTGGGACTGAGAAAAGGTGGGGGGAGGGGAAATGAGGAAGCTGGAGAAATCCGCATTCATCCCCTGTGGCTGGAGGGTTCCTAGGCGGAAGATGAGATGTCGTGTTGTCCTTGGCGGAGTGGGAGGGGGAGTTAAAGTGTTCTGCCAAGGGGCAGTTGGGTTGGTTGGTGCGGGTGTCCCAGAGGTGTTCTCTGAAACATTCCACAAGTAGGCGGCCTGTCTCCGCAATGTATAGGAGGCCACATCGGGTGCCGCGGATGCAGTAAATGATGTGTGTGGAGGTGCAGGTGAATTTCTGACGGATATGGAAGGATCCCTTGGGGCCTTCGTCATTTCCGCCACCTCCAAACAGACCCCACCACCAAGGATACATTTCCCTCCCCACCCCTATCAGTGTTCCAGAAAGACCACTCCCTCCGCGACTCCCTCGTCACGTCCACACCCCCCACCAACCCAACCTCCACTCCCGGCACCTTCCCCTGCAACCGCATGAAATGCAAAACTTGCGCCCACACCTCCCCCCTAACTTCCATCCAAGGCTCCAAGGGATCCTTCCATATCTGTCAGAAATTCATTGCACCTCCACACACATCACTTACTGCATCCGCTGCACCGATGTGGCCCCCTATACATTGGGGAGACAGGCCGCCTACTTGCGGAACGTTCCAGAGAACACCTCTGGGACACCCAGACCAACCAACCCAACCGCCCTGTGGCTCAACACTTTAAACTCCTCCTCCCACCCCACCAAGGACATGCAGGTCCTTGGACTCCTCCATCGCCAGACCATGGCAACACGCGCCTGGAGGAAGAGCGCCTCATCTTCTGCCTAGGAACCCTCCAACCACAAGGGATGAATGCAGATTTCTCCAGCTTTCTCATTTCCCCTCCCCCGACCTTTTCTCAGTCCCAACCCTCAGACTCAGCACCACCTTCTTGTCCTGCAATCTTCTTCCCGACCTCTCCGCCCCCCCTACCACCC
>NC_057719.1:105629-110773 GCF_004010195.1 Chiloscyllium plagiosum | reverse complement strand
ATTCCCAACGCCCCTCCCCCAAGTCCCTCCTTCCTACCTTTTATCTTAGCCTGCTTGGCACACCCTCCTCATTCCTGAAGAAGGGCTTATGCCCGAAACGTCGATTCTCCTGTTCCTTTGATGCTGCCTGACCTGCTGCACTTTTCCAGCAACACATTTTTAAGCTCTGATCTCCAGCATCTGCAGTCCTCATTTTCTCCTATGGGGTATTCTTCCCCAATGAACTCATCTTAACAACTTCAACTGCTTACCTTGGTGCCATTTCTAAAAAGGAATGACTGCTCATTTCAATGTAAGAAAATGTTGATTATGGAATTGATTTGTGACATTCCAACATAAAGTTGTGTGAAAATGAAGGGACCTGGAAAAGTTACCTGTGCATGCTGTTTGTTGTGGTGTTCAGATGTAAACATAGGAGGTTTAGTTAGTAAGTTTGCAGATGACTTCAAAATTAGTGGTGTAGTCGACAGTGAAGAAGGTTATCTCGGAGTACAATGATCAGAGGGGCCATTGGGCTGAGGAGTGGCAGGTGGAGTTTAATTTAGATAAATGTGAGATATTGCATTTTGGTAAGGCACACCAGGGCAGGAATTAATGGGAGGGCCCTCGAGAGTGTTGCCGAACAAACAGACCTAGTGGTTACAGGTTCACAGTTCTGTGAAAATGGAGGCACAGGTAGACAGGGTAGTGAAGAAGACGTTTGGCACGCTTGTCTTCATTGTTCAGAACATTGTGCACAGGAGTTGGGATGTCATAGTTAAGAGTGCGGTGCTGGAAAACTCTCGCCTCTAATCTCCAGCATCTGCAGTCCTCACTTTCTCCCAGTTTGGATTGTCATGCTGCGGCTGTACAGGACATAGTGACCAACGACATAGGTAGAAAGAGGGGCAGGGATGTAAGTCAGGATTTCAGGGAGCTAGGATGGAAGCTGAGACCAAGAACAAACAGAGTTGTTATCTCTGGATTGTTACTCGTGCCACGTAAAGTGAGGCGAAGAACAGGGAGAGATATCAGCTGAACACGTGGCTGCAGGAATGGTGCAGGAGGGAAGGTTTCAGATATATGGATAATTGGGCTTAATTCTGGAGAATGTTGGACCCCTACTAACAATACGGTCTTCACTTGAACCAGAGGGATACTAATATCCTGGGTGGGAAATTTGCTGATGCTATTCGGGTGGGTTTAAACTAGCTCAGCAGGGGGATGGGAACCTGAGGTGTAGTTCCAGTTCAGAGCAGGATGAGAGTAGGGAGGGAATGGACAGGATTTCATGGTCACAGGAATGTGTTGGCAGACAGCAAGCTGGTTTGAAGTGTGTCTACTTCAATGCCAGGAGTATTTGGAATAAGGTAGGTGAGCTTGCAGCATGGATAGGTACCTGGGACATCGATGTTGTGGCCATTTCAGAGACATGGGTAGAGCAAAGTCAGCAATGGATGTTGCAGGTTCCAGGGTTTAGATCTTTCATTAAGATCGGGGAAGGTGGTAAAAGAGGGGGAGGTGTAACTTTTATCGTCTAGGACGGTATAACAGTGGCTGATAGAACATTTGACAAGGACTTGTCTAGTGAGGTGGTATGGGCTGAGGTTAGAAACAGGAAAAGAGAGGTCACACTGCTGTGAATTTTTTATAGGCCTCTGCAGAGTTCCAGGGATGTGGAGGAGAGGATTGGCAAAACGATACTGGGTAGGAGTGAAAGGAACATGGTGGTCATTATGAGGGATTTTAACTTCCCCAACATTGACTAGAAATGCTATAACTCTAGTACACGGATGGATCCGTTTTGTCCAATGTGTGCAGGAGGGTTTCCTGACACAGTATGTCAAAGGACCGACAAGGGGGAGCCCACACTGGATCTGGTACTCGGTAATGAACCAGGCCAGGTGTTTGATTTAGTGGTAGGTGAACACTTTGGAGAGAGTGACCATAGTTCAGTTATGTTTAGTTTAGCGATAGAAAGGGATAGGTAAATGCCACAGGAGTTATAGATGGGGGAAGGGCAATTATAATGCGATTAAGCAAGACTTAGGAGGCATAGAATGGGGCAGCAAAATGGAGGGGATGGGGACAATCGAAATGTGGAGCTGGTTTAAGGAACAGCTATTGCGTGTCATTGGTAGGTATGTCCCTGTCAGGCAAGGAGGAAATGATAATGTAAGGGAACCATGGTTTACGAAAGAAATTGTAAATCTTGTTAGGCGGAAGAGGGAGACTTATGTGACATTGAGGCGAGATGGTTCAGATGAAGCGAGGAAAGCTACAGAGTAGCTAGGAAGGATTTAAGACAGAGTTAAGAAGAGCAAGGAGGGGACATGAGCAGTCTTTCGCAGGTAGAATAAAGGAGAACCCTAAAGCTTTGTGTAGGTATGTGAGGAATAAAAGAATGACTAAAGTTGGAATAGGGCCTATCAAAGACAGAAGTGGCCAGTTGTGTGTGGACTCTGTGGAGATCGGAGAGATGCAAAACGACCATTTCTCAATCAGTTTGCAGTCAGGAAAAGGAGAATATTGTAAAGGAGAAAACTGAGATACGGGCTATTAGACTTGAAAGGATTGAAGCTAGTAAGGAGGAGGTGTTATCAATTCGAGAAGGTGTGAAAATAGATAAGTCCCCTGGGCTGGATGAGATTTTTCCGAGAATTCTCTGGGAAGCTAGGAAGGAGATTGCAGAGGCTTTAGCCTTGATCGTTGAGTCGTCATTGTCTACAGGTTTAATACAGAGGACTAGATGATTGCAAATGCTGTGCTCTTGTTCAAGAAGGGCAGTAGAGATGACCAAGGTAATTATAGACCAGTGAGCCTTACGTCTCTTGTAGGAAAAGGTTTGGAAAGGATTATAAGAAATAGGATTTATAATCATCTAGCAAGCAACGATTTGATTCTTCAAGGGCAGGTCGTGTTTCGCAAACCTCATTGAGTTTTTTGAGGAGGTGACCATGAGGGTAGGGCAGTTGATGTAGTGTACATGGACTTCAGTAAAGCCTTTGATAAGATTCCACATGGTAGGCTACAGGAGAAAATACAGAGACATGGGATTGAAGGTGATTTAGCAGTTTGGATTAGAAACTGGCTTTCTGTAAGAAGGCAACGAATGGTAGTTGATGGAAAATATTCAGCCTAGAGTCCGGTTACTTGTGGTGTGCCCCAAGGATCTGTTTTGCACCATTGCTGTTTGTCGTTTTTATAAACTACTTGGACGCAGGCATAAGTGGATGGGTTAGTAAAAGACTAAAGTCGGTGGAGTGGTGGACAGTGTGGAAGAATGTTGCCGGTTGCAGGGAGACTTGGATAACTGCAGAACTGGGCCGAAAGGTGGCTAATGGAGTTCATTGCAGATAAATGTGAGGTGATTCACTTTGGGAAGAATAACAGGAAGGCAGAATACTGGGTCAGTGGAAAGACTCTTGGTAGTGTGGATGTGCAGAAGGATCTTGGTTTTATTGGTAGAGGGATTGAGTTCTGGAGCCGTGATGTCATGCTGAAACTGTACAAAACACGAGTGTGGCTGCACTTGGAATATTGTGTGCAGTTCTGGTCGCCCCATTATAGGAAGGATGTGGAAAATTGGAAAAGGGGCAGAGGAGATTTACCAGGATGTTACCTGGTCTGAAGCGAAGGTCTTATGAGGAAAGGCTGAGAGACTTGTGTCTGTTCTCATTGGACAGAAGAAGGCTAAGAGAGGATCTAATAGAGACATATAAGATGATCAGCGGATTAGGTAGGGTGGACAGTGAAAGTCTTTTTCCTAGGATGATGATGTCAGCTTGTACAAGGGGGCAAATTGAGGGGTGATAGATTTAAGACAGATGTCAGAGGCAGGTTCTTCATTCAGAGAGTGGTAAGGGCGTGGAATGCCATGCCTGCCAATATAGTTAACTCAGCCATATTAGGGGCATTTAAACAGTCCTTAGATAAGCACATGGATGATGATAATGGGATAGTGCAGGGTGATGGGCTTAGATTAGTTCACAGGTTGGCGCAACATCGGGGGCCAAAGGACCTGTTCAGCGCTGTATTGTCCTATATTCTATGTTCTATCGGCAAGGCCACCTTTACAATACTATGTACAGTTCTGGTCACCCTTTTGTTAGAGATTAATAAACTCATGAGGGGCTTTGATCGGGTGAATAGCCAAGGTCTGTTTCCCCTGGTGGGGAAGTCTGAAACGAGAGGGCATAAGTTTAAGGTGAAGGGGGAAAGATTTAAAAATGACCTGATGGGTATCTTTTTCCATGCAGAGGGTGATGGGTGTAACGAGTGAGCTACCAGAGGAATGGATGGAGTGGACAAGCCAGGCAGCACAAGGTGTTGCTTTCTCCACCTCCTGATGCTGCTTGCCTTGCTATGTTCTTCCAGCCTCCTGCTTGTCTACTTTGGATTCTAACATTTGCAGGGTTGTTTTTGTCTCTGAGGAAGGGGTGGGGGCAGGTCCAATTACAATATTTAAAAGGCACCTAGATGGGGATATGAATACGAATTGTTTAGAGAGATATGGGCCAAGTGCTGGCAAATGGGAGTAGGTCAGATTGGGGTTCTGATCTGCAAAGATGAGTTGGACCGAAGGGTGTGTATGACTCTGACAGTCTAGTTCTGTTTTTTTTCCCATCCTATCCTCTGGTCCATTGCAGGAGTAGTTGAGGATGTATGTGCCCCTGGTGATATAAAGCTCCCCAGCAAGTCTCTGCCTCCTTGGGTTGAACCTACCATCTACAAGTCTGAGGAGGGTGCTCTGACCAAGCAGGCTGCTGCACCAGTGGGAGTTGGTGTAGAAAGTCCAAACATGCTCTCCATCGCAGTGAAAGTACATCACAACAGAAATGAGAGCAACATGAAGGTAACTTTTATGGTAATTTTTGTTTGTTGGCGCTACTGTGTAGTGTCTTGCGATATTTCACGGCATTAAAAAAACCATATTAATGCAGACTGTTCAAGGAGAAGAGGGTAAACATCAAAGTGGGCAGTTTTCAGTTGACATTGATGTATTTTCCTCTCCCTCTTGTTTCAGGAGATCCTGGTGGCTGTCGGGTTGCGTGGGGCCACCCTCCAGCATCGCAATGTGCCTCCAGGGCAGAGTTGGTATGAGCAGGTTAGCTTCACATCAGTCATCTCTGGGAGGGCTGAAGGCTGCCTGGTAACACACAGAT
>NC_057719.1:59616-105129 GCF_004010195.1 Chiloscyllium plagiosum | reverse complement strand
CTTTCATGATTTTGAAAACTTAATCAAATCTCCTCCTTTCCCAGGAGAACAGTCCCGCATTCTTCAGCACTAAGATTTCTCATTTCTGAAACCATTCTTGTAAATCACTCTGCACCCTCTGCGATTCATTGAAATCCTTCCAATAATGGTGCCCACTGTACACAGTACTCCAGCTGAGGTCTAACAATTGTCTTACACGAGTTCAACATCACCTCCTTGTTCTTATACTCTATATTCCTCCTTTGTCATTCGGGTGGATCATGGCTGATCTTTGCCTTGACGCCTTTTTCCCACACTATCCTCCTGTCCCTTAGAGTTTTCAAATATTACATGATAGCTCTGTAGGGCAAATTTGAATGTATTTCTGCTATCTATTTCACTAGCTTCACATGTTGTAAAAAATCTCTCGCTAGGACCTCTTATTTTGGAAGAGTATTGATGTCCCAGTATTTCCCAGATTTGTCAAAACACAGAAGGAAGTGCAAGTATCCTGTTTCTGCCAGTGCTACTCTGACACTCTAAGCAAGTATAGAATTAGCGTCTGCCAACTTGCAGCTGGCTTTTACTCAGCACTTGGCCAGAAGGAAGCATCAGCAACAGGAACTCAGAATACCAGAAAGAAAATAACCTCGTACTGATGCTGTATTTGTCAACACTTTACAATGAGGATGTTCCTTTGGTTCATGAACCCAGCTAGTTCTGATCTGATTAAATCGTTCAGTTGTATTTGAGAAGGAGCTGCATGTAAACTTGACATTGTGTTGTTAATTTAACCTTGTGACCATGCTAGATTTATATTGGCTTCAGAACCTGTTAATGTTGTTGGATTCATTGCTGTCTTCCTCCCTCCCTACAGTTTGTGGATTTTCTGAATATTGCTGATGAACCAGTTTTGGGTTATGCTCATCCAGCAAATGAAACTACCTTTCACCTGCATCTCTGGAGTTGTGCCCTGGACTACAGGTAAACAACTTCTAAGGACAAGGTTTCTCACCATTTATTCTGTTGAATACATCAATTAGGGGATATACAACAAGATTTAATGCAGAATAAAGCCTTCACATTATTACATCAAACACTCCAGGATAAGACACAGCGTGGGGTTAAATAGAACATAGAAAATTACAGGTAAAAACAATGACTGCAGATGCTGGAAACCAGATTCTGGAATAGTGGTGCTGGAAGAGCACAACAGTTCAGGCAGCATCCGAGGAGCAAAAAAATCGACGTTTCGGGCAAAAGCCCTTCATCAGGAATAAAGGCAGAGAGCCTGAAGGGTGGAGAGATAAGTGAGAAGAGGGTGGGGGTGGGGAGAAAGTAGCATAGAGTACAATAGGTGAGTGGGGGAGGGGATGAAGGAGTTGAAGTGTTCCGAGGAGGAAGATGAGGCGTTCTTCCTCCAGGCGTCTGGTGGTGAGGGAGCGGTGGTGAAGGAGGCCCAGGACCTCCATGTCCTCGGCAGAGTGGGAGGGGGAGTTGAAATGTTGGGCCAGAGGGCGGTGTGGTTGATTGGTGCCGGTGTCCCGGAGATGTCCCCTAAAGCGCTCTGCTAGGAGGCGTCCAGTCTCCCCAATGTAGAGGAGACCGCATCAGGAGCAATGGATACAATATCATTTATTCTGCCCACAATGTTATGCCAAGGATTATTACTAATCTAAAATAAAATAACCTAACCTATGCACCCCTCAATTCACTGCTTTCCATGTGCATGTCCAGCAGTCGCTTAAATGTCCCGAATGACTCTCTTTCACCACCACTGCTGGTAACTCATTCCATGCATTCACAACTCTCTGCGTAAAGAACCTACCCGTGACGTCTCCTCTATACCTTCCTCCTAATATCTTAAAACTGTGACCCCATGTGCCAGTCAATCCTGTCCTGGGGAAAAGTCTCTGGCTATTGACTCTATCCATGCCTCTCATTACCTTGTGTACCTCGATCAGGTCACCTGTCTTCCTCCTTCTTCTCTCCAGAGAGAAAATTCTGAGCTTTAGTCAACCTCACTTCGTAAGGCAAGCCCTCCACTCCAGGCAACATCCTGGTAAACCTTCTTTGCACCCTCTCCAAAGCATCTGTATCTTTCCTATTACGTAGTGACCAGAAGTGGATACAATATTCCATGTGTGGTCTCACCAGGGTCTTGTAGAGCTGCAGCAAAACCTTGCGGCTCTTAAACTCAATCCCCCTGTTAATGAAAACCAAAACACCATGTGCTTTCTTAACAACCCTATCCACTTGGGTGGCAACTTTGAGGGATCTATGCACTTGAACACCAAGATCCCTCTGTTCCTCCACACTGCCAAGAATCCTGTCTTTAATCCTATATTCAGCATTCAGATTCAACCTTCCAAAATACTTCACTTCACATTTATCCAGGTTGAACTCCATCTGCCATTTCTCAGCCTAGCTCTGCATCTTGTCTATGTCGTGCTGCAGCCTGCAATAGCCCTCAATACTATCAACTCCAACTTTTGTGTCACCGGCAGATTTACTAACCCACCCCTCAACCTCCTCATTTAAGTCATTTATAAAAACTACAAAGAGCAGAGGCCCAAGAACAGAGATCTGAAGGACCCCACTCAACACTGTCCTCCAGGCAGTATACTTTCCATCTACAACCGCTCTCTGCCTTCTGTCAGCCAGCCAATTCTGAATCCAGACAGCTAAATCTCCCTGTATCCCATACTTCCTGACTTTATGAATGAGCCTACCATGAGGACCCTTATCAAATGCCTTGCTGAAGTAATACAGCATAAAACTTTGTACTGCCTCCATCAACCCCTTCACAGAGATAGGGACAGCACGTGGTTAGACTACAGAGTAAAGCTCCCTTTACACTGTCCCCATTAAACACTCTCTGGGTAGGTACAACATTGGATTAGATACTGAATAAAGCTCTCTTTGTAATGCACTGGCAAACATGTGTGACACTAGTTAGGAGAAAGTGAGGTCTGCAGATGCAGGAGATCAAAGTTGAAACTTTATTGCTGGAACAGCACAGCAGGTCATTAGGGTTAGGGTTCCTGTAAGTTGCTGCACAATCCTCAGTAAAACTGCTGCATGTCCATTAATTCCATCATCATTGATTGCACTTGAGGGTGTATCCTGGTAACCATTTGTACTGAGTAGGAAAATCTGGTAAGAAAGAGTGATGTCAGTTTTAGCCAGTTATACCTCTGAAGAGGCTGCCTCAGCAACCTGAATAAGCCCTTCCTGAAGAAGGGCTTATGCCCGAAACGTCGATTCTCCTGTTCCCTGGATGCTGCCTGACCTGCTGCGCTTTTCCAGCAACACATTTTCAGCTCTGCCTCAGCAAAGGCTTATCAGGTTCCCTGTCCCAAGAGTAAGGCCTGGAGCTGGATCACTTTTGTACTCAGAATTTCAGGTGGTTGTTCTTTTGGAATTGATCAGCTGAAGTTTCAAACGATGGACACGGCTGAAGCTGAAAGGGTAGGAAAGAAAATAAGGTAGTTGATGTCATGCGGGAGTTTGAAGGTTATGAAAGGAGAATGAATGGTTGATACGTTCCACTGTTTTGAAGACCAGAGAAAGAATGAATTGGAGTAGCTGATGTTGTTAACACCTAAAATGTGTATGCTTCTGTCTGTTTTTCAGGCCACAATATTTACCAGTTAGAGCACTAGTCACTGTTGAAACCTTTACAATATCCAGTAACATTGTTCTGGACAAGTATTGCTCCACTCTCAGGTAATGACTGACTCCTTCAAGATTACATAACCACTTTCTCTTTCTGCAAATTATCTATTTGTAATAAACTCTCTTGCATTTTCCAGAATTATTATTGATGATGCTGCATTGTACTTGTCTGAAAAATGTCATCTATCTGCAGTAAATTTAAAGAAAGGTGAGATTGCAATTATATCTAGCTTTAAAGGGGATATGTTCAGTTATGTAAGATATTAAAGGGAAGGGTTCTTCAGAGAGGAGGGGGACCTGTTCCCCAGTGAGAATCCATTTTCTCAGGACACCGTAAGACCATAACATATCAGAGCATAATCAGGCCATTTGGCCCATCCAGTCTACTCCACGATTCGATTATGGCTGATATGTTTCTCAAATCTATTCTTCTGCCTTCTCCATGTAACATGTAATTCCCTCACCAATCAAGAACCTATCTAATTCTGTCTTGTATACAGTCAATGACTTGTCCTCAACAGCCCTCTGCGGCAATGCATTCCACAGGTGAAATTTCTCCTTATTTCAGTTCTAAAGGGTCTTCCCTTCACTCTGAGGCTCTGCCCTCATGTTCTAGTATCTCCTGCGAGTAGAAACATCTTCTCCACTTCCACTCTATCCAGGCCTCTCAATATTCTATACATTTAAATGAGATCTCCCCTCATCCTTCTAAACTCGAGAGTCCTCAGTTGCTCCTCATATAACAAGCCCTTCATCCCCAGGATCATTCTTGTAAACGTCCTCTAGACCCCCTCAACACCAGCAAGTTTAGATTAGATTACATTACAGTGTGGAAACAGGCCCTTCGGCCCAACAAGTCCACACTGACCCGCCGAAGCGAAACCCACCCATACCCCTACATTTACCCCTTACCTAACACTATGGGCAATTTAGTATAGCCAATTCACCTGGCCCTGCACATCTTTGGACTGTGGGAGGAAACTGGAGCACCCAGAGGAAACCCACGCAGACAACGTGCAAACTCCACACAGTCAGTCGCCTGAGGCGGGAATTGAACCCGGGTCTCTGGCGCTGTGAGGCAGCAGTGCTAACCACTGTGCCACCCACGTTCTACCTTAGATACAGGGCCCAAAACTGCTCTCAGTATTCCAAATGTGGTTGGACCATAGCCTTATTCAGCCTCAGCAGTACATCTCTGCTCTTGTATTCTAGCCCTCTTGAAATGAATGCTAACATTGATTTGCCTTCCTAGCTGCCAATTGAACCTGCATGTTAACCTTAAGAGAATCCTGAATTAGAACCCCCAGATGTCTCTGTGCTTCAGATTTCCAAGCTTTTCCCAATTCAGAAAATAGTCTGTGCCTCTATTCTTTCTATCAAAGTGCATAACCTCACACTTTGCCAGATTGTGTTCTATCTGCAACTTCTTTGCCCACTCTCCTAGCATGTACAAGTCCTTCTGCAGCCTCCCCATTTCCTCAGTACTTTCTGTCCGTCCATCTATTTTTGTGCCATCTGTAAATTTAGCAACAGTGATCTCAGTTCCTTCGTCTATATCATTAACATATAACCTGAATAGTCGTGAAGACCACAGGGAACTTGGTTGCTGTTAGATTTTTGTTGACTTTTGCAGCTTTTTATTGGCTGACTGTCAATATGTTACTATGAAAGACAAAATCTGTTCACCAGGTTCAGTCAGTCCAAATTATTTATTCCAGATTACGTGCGTGTCCTGGACATGGGGTTACTGGAATTCCAAATAACTGCATCAAAGCAGACTGCAGAAGCAGAGAGGGTGAGGGAGACTTTAGGCATTTTGGTTGTTACTGTGTCAGATTGTTCATACTTATTGGGTTCTCCAATGAACTTTACCGCTTTGTCAATTTCAGCCCCGGTTTGAGCTTCGATGCGCAAGTGACGTCATCCATATCCGGACGTGTTCTGATTCTTGTGCTGCCCTTATGAATCTCATCCAGTATGTGGCGAGTTACGGCGACCTACATCCACCTTGCAAATTCCAGGCCGCTGCAGGAACAGCAGCTCAGAGAAGCAGGGTAATCAAAATATATTTACAATAATTTATTTTCAATGCTGTCATGGGGTTTGGCATTGCTGGCTATGCCAGGATGAATTGCCCATCCCTCTTCAAGATTTTGAGAAAGCTGGCTTATTCACAGGAATCTAGCTGATATTGTTATGATGGACAAGTCAGGTCCCAGGCTGAAACCTGCTTTGATAAATTAGAATTTGTTTTGGTTTTGTATTGCCCATTCCTGGTTGCCCTTGAGAAGATGGTGGTGAGCTGCCTTCTTGAACTGTGACACTGGTGTAGGTCCCCAGTGCTATTAGGGAGGGAGTTCCAGCATTTTGACCAAGCATCAATGAAGGAGCAGTGATATACTTCCAAATCAGGATGATGCGTGACTTGGAGGGAAACCTGCAACTGGTAGTGTTCCCATGTATCAGCCGCCCTTGTCCTTCTTGGTGGAAGCAGTCATGAGTTTGGAAGGTGCTGTCTAAGGTACCTTGGTGAATTTCTACAGTGCATCTTGTAGATGGTACACACTGCTGCTACTGAGTGTTGGTGGTAGAGGGAGTGAATGTTGACTGCAGTCATCAGTGAAAATCTCCACTTTTGGCATTACTCTAAGGAACTCCTGCAGGGTATCCTGGACGTCAGATGAGTGATATCCAACCAGAGGAGAGTTTTCCCTGACTCCCTCTGACTCTAGCAGAAAGTGAGGACTGCAGATGCTGGAGATCAGAGTTGAGAGTGGGGTGATGGAAAAGCACAGCAGGTCAGGCAGCATCTGAGGAGCAGGAGAACCAATATTTTGCTCAGAACTTTTGGTGCCACACTTGGCCAAAAGCAACCTTGTTGTCAAAGACTGCCTCTTTCACCTCATTTCTGGAATTCAGCTCTTTTAAACAAAGGAGTCAGGAGCTGAGTGACTGTGACCTAGTTCAAACTGGGTGTCAGTGAGCAGGTCCAGTTTGTGCGTGTGTGTATAGCCATAGAACCATGATAGAATGATAACAGAGTTATTGATTAATTACAGTGATCAAGTATATAACAGATCCAGACACAAGAGGCGGAAACCTCCAGTCAGGCCAAGGTTTGGGAACCTCAAATCCACAGTCACTTGTTCTCTTTCACTGCCCTCATCCCTCAACTGTAAACCACACTTGCCCCATTTCACGTTGACCTCAGTAAACCTTTGTCATTCTGGTGCCTGATGGATTAACCGTAGCAATGTCTCCTACTCAGGCTGGTTCAGGTGACAGTGCTCCCTGCCGAACCTCCGGCCTTGCTGAAGCCGAGCAAAAGCTCTTACGGGACCTGATGATCGATGCGATGGAAGAGATGGATATCGCACCGTCTTCGCCTCCTACTACTCAAGCCTCACAGCACTCAAATGGTGAGTGGAGAAGGCAGAAGGGTCAAATGAAAAGCTGCAAGTGCTAACCATTAAACAGGAAGAGGCGCTGAGTTTAGTCAGCTGTAAACTGATATCTTTTATGATGCTCCTTATAGCCTACTTCTTTCACCTGGTCTCGTTATAACATCTTCCAACCTGCAAACTCTTGAAATCTCTCTGTTCCTCCAATTCTGATCTGTTGTATATCCTCAAGTAGCTAAGTGTGCAGTCACCTGTCCTTGCTCTGCAATTTTCTTCCTAAGCCCCTCTACCTCTCACCTCTTAAAACTGGCCTCACGGATAGTTACCTATCCTCCTATCTCCTCACATAACTGTGCCAAACTTTGTTAAAAATATATCATATCTTGTTTTACTGTTTTAAACATGATCATTTGAAACAAAGATCAACCATCTTCTTTTGACCTTTTCTGTTACCTTTCAAAGTAACACAAGAATGATGAGTTTAATTGGTCTTTCTCGACCTTTAGGGATCTACGATGACCTCATTCACGAGCGTGAGCCAGCTCGGTCTGACCTGTTTCTGTTCCCCGATGAGAGTGGAAGTTCTTCACAAGAACACAGCCCAAGTTCCACCATGATCTTCCCGGAACATCATGCAGTCTACCCCACCTTCCCCAGTGAGCAACCTGAGAGTGAGGATTTCTGTATCCTGGAGGCACCAAAAATGGCGATCATGGTAAGTGCTGAAAGGGAAAAAAGAATCGCTGCGAGGAGCTTCTAATGTTTAAAGGAAGATCTAAAGAATGCTGCCAGACTGCAGGGTTTCTGCAGCAATTTCTGTTTTTGCTTGTTTCAGATTTCCAGCATCCACAGTTCTTCCTTTTATACATATTTGTGGATGTTAGTACATTATATAGGTTGCCACAGCTCAGGAAAACTACTCACTATCACCTACTTAAGGCCAATTAAGAATGGACAACAGAAATGCTGACATAGCCAACTCACACCTCGTGAGCAAATGTTTAAAACAAGCGGCTGCTGCAGTTCTTCATATTTACCTAGTAGTGGTGATGTTTTAAAAATGCTTAATTTCCTGTCCAGCCCTTTGCAACATCCTGAACTCATCGAAATACAAGTCTTTCCTAACTGAGATCAGTAGCGGAAGTGCTGCACCTCAGGGTGAGTGAGGGACTGGAATCAATATTAGTACTCATGTTGCTGATGACCATCAAGTAACTCCAGCTGAAATTTATTTTATTCAAACATGGAACATGGGTGTTGCTGGCTGGGCCAGCTCTTAGTGCCTGTCTTAGTTGCCCTTGAGAAGGTGGGGGTGAGCTGCCTTGAACCGCTGCAGTCCCTGTGATGTTGGTAGACCCACAATGCCCTTAGGGTGGGAGTTCCAGGACTTTGACTCAAAGACCCAGAAAGAATGGCGATATATTTCCAAGTCATGGTGGTTGAGTGGCTTGGAGGGGAACTTGCAGGTAGTGGGTTTTCCCATGTATCTGCTGTCCATCTAGATGAAAATGCCTGAAGTTTTTAAAGGAGTTATTTGTCTTTCTGGCAGAGAGAGACTGAGCCTGTCGTGAGGATGTTGAATTCCGGACCGATCCTCATCAAAGATGACTACTTCTCACAACCAGTGAAGAAGCTGGACACAAGCAAATCACCACTGCACCTTCCAGTCCCTGAGATCCGATATGTGGTGAAGGAGATCTCGGTTGTCTGGCACCTTTATGGAGGAAGGGACTTCGGAACTGCCCTGTCTGCACGTTCTCCTGTGAAAAGCATAACGTATGTCTTTTTATCATCGCTGTTGCTGATCGTGTTTAATGTATTAGTAGTTTCATGAAAGTCACAAAGGACCAATGTGTTTTAAGTTTTGTAATTATCATGTCCTCAAACTCCTATCAGCAGTGACAGGTCTGTACCCACTTGTCCTTCGACACTGAAAGTGATCTCTCTGAATTTTGAATTCCAGAACATTTTACAATAGTTAAATTATTTTAGATTATTTGCATAGTTGAAAGGATGAAACATACTGACTAGACTTAACCCAATCTTGAAATCCCAGTGGCAGGTCTAAAACATAACGGAAAATTAACAATCCAATCTGATATCAGGATCCAAATGACCAACATCAGTAAGACCTACCATGTTGAGTTCCCATAGCACCTGCCTAGCCAGTCCACATCATTAACATTCTGTTGATATCCAATTAAAACCTTAATATCAGTCAGGCAATGGATTGTCCCCAGGTCAAGCTACAGTCCACATAGCAGCCATCATTGTGTCCATTGTAGATTGTATGATTTGTATATATTTTTAATATCAGCTAAGTTTGGACTTTTGAATTCTGATTTAATGATGTGACATTTTTCTGTTTCTGAAGAGTTTAATGATTAACTTGTCGGTATTTCTGTAGCCATAATAAATTTTTAAGAACCACTTGAAGGTGTCACTTTCAGAACTAATGTGTTTTATTTACTTTGGAAGAGTATGTCATGGAGCAAGATTTCTGTGAGAAACGTAAGGAATTTTATTAAAGCTTAAGGAAAACACCCATAGCTTGAAAAAGATATTTAGTTTTGGGCATGAAAATGGATATTTAAGGCAATGTCCCTGAGAAGTAAGGAATTCAGTAATAGTCTCAGACCTGACGTTTTTGGGTAAAACCCTGAAGTGGTTATTTGAAGTGGAGAACATTTGAACTCAGATATGTGAAAGTTCTAGGAAAATGCGACCTGATTTTTCAACATGGATATTGAAGTCACGCTTAAATTAAGCCTATTGAGGTGAGAGAAAGATTTTGCTTTCTACTTTGAGTACTGTTCAAGGGGTGCTTTTGGAATCCGTAAGGAAGTTTCTTTTTGGGATTAATGGGAGTAAATGTAACCGTCTTTAAGCAAATCGTTTGGTTTATTCTGTTTTTTTTCTGTCTAGAAGTTTCTATTCTATTGTTTAAAACTAATTTGCAACATTGTGTGTTCATGTTGCAGTGAGGAACCACCTTGTTAAAACCAACAAGAAAAGAAACAAAAATTCTGATTTATCAAGCCAGATTTAACTCTACGATTTGACCTGTCCAAAAATAAGATCAGCTGGGATCAAAGCAGTGTCTTTCAAGATATAAAAGGAAATTAGTAATTAGCAAATTGTGTTGAGGCAACATATATTGAATGTACACTAATTCACTGCTGTTTAAGCATAGCTGCTTCCTGAAGGTTGAGGGAGATGGATTTGATTTGGAGTCCTGAAAGGAATTGGTTCAAGTTGGAGACTGAGTGTTAGTCTTAATTTTGTGAGGCAAAACTATGGTCTCCAAGTAGGACTGTTACACGATGCTTCCGTTTAAGTCATCGTTAATAAAGAACAAATATGCAATGATGCAAATTGAAGTACTTACTGGCTGGTTTCTTTGTAGACCTAAATCTGCTTCCAGCTCCTGTCAAGGCTCGCCATCTCAGTCGTCAGCCCGCCATGGCCGTTCTGCCCGGCGTATTCAGGGTGGACCAGGGAGGAATCATGATGTCCTGATGGAGATTCAGTTCAGCAAGGTAGAGATCAGTATCATTCAGTTTCTGACCTGTGAGTACCATACTTGGTGCTGCTGCTGCTATACTAACTGAATGTTTTGTGAAACACTTGCACATTGCATTGTGCTTCACATGAGAGCAAAAACTTTCCATAATTCATTTCTTTTCTCCTTTCTTTGCCAGCTTTATCTTATTGTTAACAGATTGACATATTGCTGTCAATCCCCATGTGCCACCCCCCACCACCCCAAATTTGGCCTAACTAGTCTGTGAGACAGATAGTTACAAAGACTACATCAATATTAAAAACAGGTATCTCATTTGTTCTTTTCATAACCCCATGACATTTCAGTGTAGAAAGTTTTAAATATCTTTAAAAGATATTAACTCTTGTAATGTAGGAAACACAGCTGTGAATGTCAACCAAAGGAAACTTCCACAACAGGTCCCAGTGTGATGTTGTGTGAGGGATAAATAGTGGTTCAGACTGGGGGTAACCTACCTGTCCTTCCAATAGTGACCATGGTACCTTTTACATTCTCCTGAGATAGCAGATATGGCCCTCATTTTAATACCTCATCTGAAAGATGGGGTTCCTCTGGAAGTACAGCACTCCGTCAGAATTGCAATAACAGTACCAATCTGAATTTGTTTGCTCAAATCTCTGGAGAAGTCTTTGAATCCACAATCTTCATCCTGACTGAGAGACTGGCTGCTACCACTGAGCCAAACTTGGCAGCATTTATCTGGAGTTCATTCTATATATTGGTCGCTCTATTGATAAGCATTCTCTCAATGTCAGGCCTAAAGTTATATTTTACTTGTTTGCAATACTTCTTTGCCCTGTTCTTGACATTTAAGATAATATTCTGGATTTACTGTTCCCATTCTTCTAAGAATCTACGGCACCTTACTTTCAAACAGAAAAGTTTCTCCAAGTGGTTCCTCAAGTCTCAGACCCTGACCCTGTCAGTCATGCTGCTTCTCTGTTCTGCCTCTGTTACTTTAATATCACCCTTGTGTCTCAGTGACTGGAACTGATCATAGGTTTCAGGTAGGTGTTATGGACCAGGCCAGACCCCCTCAAAATATTTCAAGAGAGTAGCCCAGACCCTAACTTTGCTAGTTGCTTTAAGCCGGTGTAAAGTGGATATTCCAGGAGGGATGCAGCTGGGCCAACAACTTGGTTTCAAACAAAACAGAATATATTTGCAAGATTACAGAATGAAACACAAACAAACGAGAACAGAATACAGAATGACTTAACCTGTCTGAAAACCCAGCAGATTATCCCAATTTAATGATGCTGTTCCAAATAATTGCAACAATCCCCATAAGCACCCCATTGCAAAAAAAAAATTCTAACACAGATTCTCATGGGATGGGGGGGGAGCGGGGGTAGCAGAGAGAGAGAGAGATGTCGCCTGGAACACCACCTTCCATGTAGCTGTTTCTTGCACCAGCAGCCTCTCGCTGCTTGACTGCTTTCAGTGAACAGCCAGACTGCTCAAACCAAACCAAAGAAAAGCAAGACTTGGAGAACTGGCCACTCCCCTTTCATAGTACAAGTGTTTTTTTAAAAACTTGAAAGCCTTTTTGTCTGAGGCAGTATCTGTTAGCTATAATCAAATTGGTCCTAAAACCCTTTAAACCTAGACCTTTTGGAATCGCTGCTTTTACGATCTCTGGAAAAAAAAAGCCTCAGACAGCATACCTTGTTAAAGGAGCAACATCATCGCATAGGATTGATCAAAACTGGGCACCTTGCTGAAGTTGGGTCTCATTAAACTCAAAAGTTTAATGGTTTCCCTGACTTGTATTATACTGTTTGAACTGTTGATTTGTTCATTGCTGTTCTGCATCAATTGCGTATGTTGAATTTCAAGTCTGAAAAAGACACCATGGGTGTTTTCAACCTAATTACAAAGCTTTAATGATGTCTCACCAATTTCCCAATCCATGAAAATGCCAGTATTTTATCCATCACTCCACCTTTGCAACCTGTGCGACTATTTAAATAAATGTTTTGCTTGATTTTAGTTCAGTAGCAATCCTTCCAAATAAATGACCTTTCAGTTTAGTTTGAAATCAGTTCACTATTTGATGTCAATGTTTTTTTTTAAAAGGTGAAATTTCAGCACGAAGTGTACCCTCAGACAGATTTTCATGAAGATCCAAGTTCAGCAGAGCGTCCCATTTCACGACAAGTCTTTATCGTTCAAGATCTTGAGATCAGAGACCGTCTTGCCACATCCCAGATGAACAAATTCCTCTACTTGTATTCGAGCAAAGAATTCCCAAGAAAGGCTCATTCTAATATGGTGAGGTCCGGGTTTGGAAGGAGGAAACTCAATTAAAAAGCCACTGGGTGAGGTGTCCTTTGAACACTTCAGCAGCCCATCTACCTAACCTCTTGGTGTTGGTTGGAAGAATTCTAAATGGAGCTCAAGGAATGGGTGCACTGAAAATTGTATCTGTCAATGTTGTCCAAAGCAGTTAAGCCTCGGAGGGAGTACAGTGCAGTTTCACCAGAATAATACTGAGGCTGAAAGAGTTAACTTATTAAGGTTGCTTTCAAAGACTAGACTTGTATTCCCTTGAGGTTAAAGATTAAGTCTGATATAATTGAGGTGTTAAAAGAATTTGTGGGTAGAGCAGACTCAATGGGCCGAAGTTTCTCTTAATTTGTGCTCAAGTGATTATCTGATGTATAGCCACCTGCCTGCATAAATATTTTTGATCAACCTGTTCAGATGTATTGCAAGAGTCTTCTTGAGCAGGTGGCTCAAAAGTAGGGGCAGGAAACTCTGCTCAACAAAGACTATAGTTGAAATCTGAAGTGCTGTGTCAAATTGGTGAGGATCAGTTGAAAATTTCAAAACTGAGATTATAGACTTTTGGTTGGTACCACCAAAGCAAGTCAGTGGAACTGAGATACAGATCAGTCATCATCTCATTGAGTGACAGAAGAGGCTCAAGGAACCTTTTCTTGTTCCTACATTCCACTGGTTACATGACTTGCTATTTCTGCTCATTTTGGGATGAAATGGGTTCTGGTATTAGATCTGCATTCTGTTCGCAAATCACAAACAAGACAGCAATTGTTTTTTTTATTTATTATTTATGGAATATGGTCATTGCTGGCTAGCCAGCATTTAATGTTGTAGAATTGATTTTAATGCTGCCTGACTAGCAGACAGTAAACCCAGTGAGGTGTGAGCAGGAGCAAAGTTGATTCTGATATCCTTGAGGAGAAATTGAGGACTGCAGATGCTGGAGATCAGAGCCGAAAGTGTGGTGCTAACAAAGCACAGCAGGTCAGGCAGCATCCGAGGAGCAGGATACTCGACATTTCGGGCAAGAGCCTTTCATCAGGAATGAGGCTTGTGAGCCGAGGGATTGGAGAGATAAATGGGAAGGGGGGGTGAAGTGGGGGGCAAGTTAGCTGAGAGTGCGATAGGTGGATGGAGGTGGGGGTAATGGTGATAGGTGAGAGAGGTGGGTGTAGCGGATAGGTGGGATGGAAGATGGACAGGTCAAGAGGGTAGTGCCACATTGCAAGGTTGGAAGTGGGATAAGGTGGAGGGGAGGGGAAATGAGGAATCTGATGAAATCCCCATTGATGCCATGAGGAATCAGAATGCAAAGTACTGGGCTAATGGTAAGATTCTTGGGAGTGCAGATGAGCAGAGAGATCTCAGTGTCCATGTACACAGATCCCTGAAAGTTGCCACCCACATTGACAGAGTTGTTAAGAAGGCATACAGTGTTTTGGCCTTTATTAATAGAGGGATTAAGTTACGGAACCAGGAGGTTATGCTGCAGCTGTACAAAGCTCTGGCACGGCCACACTTGGAGGATTATGTACAGTTCTGGTCACCGCATTATAAGAAGGATGTGGAAGCTTTGGAAAGGGTGCAGAGATGGGCTTCAGATTAGTATGACAGGGAGGTGCAACATCGAGGGCCGAAGGGCCTATACTGTGCTGTAATGTTCTATGTTCTATGAGGTAGGGGAGTCCCAAAGCGGAAGATGAGGCGTTTTTCCTCCAGATGTCGGGTGGTTAGAGTGTGGCAATGGAGGAGGCCTAGGACCTGCATGTCTTTGGTGGAGTGGGAGGGAGAGTTGAAGTGTTCAGCCACGGGGCAGTGCGGTTGGTTGATGCAGGTGTCCCGGAGATGTTCTCTGAAGCACTCTGCCTGTCTCCCCAATGTAGATGAGACCGCATCGGGAGCAACAGATATGCAAGTGACACGTGGAAGTGCAGATAAAACTCTGCTGGATGTGGAAGTCTCCTTTGGGGCCTTGGTCGGAGGTGAGGGGGGAGGTGTGGGCGCAGGTTTTGCAATTCCTGCCGAGGCAGTGGAAGGTACCGGGTGGGGATGGAGGGTTGGTGGGCAGTGTGGACCTGACAGAGTCGTGGAGGGAGCGGTCTTTATGGAAAGCGGATAGGGGTGGGAGGGAAATCGGGGTCCATTTGTCGGTGGCGGAAATGGTGGAGAATGATGTGATGTGTACGGAGGTTGGTGGAGTGGAAGATGAGGATCAAGGGGGGATTCTGTCCTTGTTGCATTTCGAGGAGTGGGGTTTCGAGGGCAGAGGTGCGGGAAGTGAATGCGATGTGCTGGAGGGCATCATCGACCACGTGGGAGGGGAAATTGTGGTCTTTAAAGATGGAGGCCATTTGGTTTGTTCTGAGGTGGAACGGTCCTCCTGGGACCAGATGAGGTGGAGGAATTGGGATTAAGGGATAGCATTTTTACAGGAGGCAGGGTGGGAGGAGGTGTAGTCTAGGTAGCTGTGGGAGTTGGTGGGTTTGTAGAAGATGTCCGTGTTGAGTCGGTCACCGTTGATGGAGAGGGAGAGGTCCCAGAAGGGGGGAGAGGCATCTGAGATGGTCCAGATGAACTTAAGGTTGGGGTGGAATATGTTGGTGAATTTGATGAACTGTTCAACCTCCCCGTGGGAGCACAAGGTGATGCCGATACAGTCAAAGAGGTGGGGAATGGTGTTGGTGTGACTGTGGACGATGGACTGTTCTACATAACCGACAAAGAGACAGGCATAGCTGGAGCCCATGCGGGTGCCCATGGCTACACCTTTCGTCTGGAGGAAATGGGAAGATTCAAAGGAGAAATTATTGAGGGTAAAGACCAGTTCAGCCAAATGAATGAGAGTATCAGTGGAGGGGTGCTGGTGGGGATGTCGGGAGAGGAAGAAACTTGAGTGCTTAGAGGCCATCGTCATGGTGGATAGAGGTGTATAGAGACTGCTTGTTCATGATGAAGATGAGGTGTTGGGGGCTGTGGAAACAAAAGTCTTAGAGGAGGTGGAGGGTGTGGGTGGTGTCCCGAATGTATGTGGGGAGCTCCTGGACCGGGGAGGGAGGAATAGAACAGTATCAAGGTATATGGAGATGAGTTTCCCCATCCCCACCCTCCTGCCATTTATCTCTCCACCCCCTTGGCTCCCAGCCTCATTCCTGATGAAGGGCTCTTGCCCGAAAAGTCAATTCTCCTGCTCCTCGGATGCTGACTGGCCTGCTGTGCTTTTCCAACACCACACTCTCCACTCTGAGATCCTTCGGTCACTCATGGATGAACAAAGTAACTGTGAGTGAAGGTGCAGAAATATCTAACTATGTGGAATATATTCCAGCTTTAACCAGAGATTTGACGGGAGGGGAGTCAGTCCCTGAAGGGCTTGTACCCCCTCAACCAGAATTTTAAAAGAGGATACCTGCATTGCATAAATGATCAGTGGACCTCCAGAACTGGTGTGAAGAACAGCCCAGAATCGAGTACTTGTTGAGACATTTCTGAGGACATAATAGCACTTAGAATAAAAGGAAATTCATTCAGTTCCTCAAACCTACTGTGTTCTACAATGAGATCAACTCCATTTAATCAGCTTTTCTCTGATTCTTTGAAACTTTTAACACTGAAGTATAGACAGGAGTAGGAATAGGCCATTCTGTTCCTCAAGCCTACTCCACCATTCAATGTAATCATAGCTGATCATCAAGCCCAGTTCTGTAATCTCAGCCTCCCCCATATTTAACTCCCTCCTGAAAACACACTTTCTACAACCACTTTCTCTGGTAGAGAATTCCATAGACTCTCCACTCACAGAATGAAGAAATTTCTCCTCATCTTAGTCCTAAATTCCTTACCCTTAAACTATAACCTCTGGTTCTGGACTCCCCTTGCTGCATCTAACCTATCTAGTCTTGTTAGAATTCTTTGGTTTCTATGAGATCCCTCTTCATTCTTCTAAATTCCAGTGAATACAGTTGTAACAAACTCAATCTCTCTTCATATGTCAGTCCTGCCATCCCAGGAATCAATTATATAATAATTTTATTACATCAATCTGTCCTACGTAGTCTTGAAAGCTCCAAATGACCCATAGCATTCACAGTCTTTTGAAAGAGAGCGTTCTTGATTTCTGTTACCCTTTGTGTGGAAACAGCGATCTTTTGGAAGGTGAACATATGGACTGCAACGGTTCAAGAAGGCAGCTCACTACACTTTCAAGGGCATCTAGGGATGGGCAATAAAATGCTGACCAGCCAGTGACTCACACGTCCCATGTCTCACGAGTGAATAAAGAAAAGAACAGTAGAGCACAGGAACAGGGCTTTCGGCCCACCATTTCTGTGCTTACTATCATTCTGAACTAATCCCACCTGCCTGCGGTGGTCTATTATCTTCTATTCACTCCTGTTCATATGTCAGTTTAAATGCTCTTAAATGTTGCTTTCGTATTTGCTTCTACTACCTCCGCTAGCAGTGGATTCTATACACCTATGTAAAAAGTAAATTTCCTCTCACACCTCCTTTAAAATTTCCCCTCTCACCTTAAACCTATGACCTCTAGTATTTGACATTAACCCCCTGGGAAAAAGACACTGCCTATTCTCCTTACTGTGCTGCTTATAATTTTATGTACTTCTATCAGGTGGCGCCTCAGCCTCCAGCGCTTTAGCAAAAACAGGTGCCTGATTTTTAATAAATAATTCCTTCTTGGTCCACGAATGTCACTGATATGGCCCGGACTTGTTGCCCATCCTTAATTGCCACTGAGCTGGTGTGAGGGAGCAGCCTAGAACTCAGTACTCATTGAGATATTTCTGAGGTTGTTTGAGAATCAGCCGTATTGCTGTGGGACTGGAGTCACATGTAAGGCCAGTAAGGCCAGCAGATTTTCGTCCCTTAGGCATGTTAGTGAACTGATGAGTTTTTAATGACAATCTGTTAATTTATGATCACAATGAATTCTGGATTGATTTATTAATTGAATTTAAATTCCTTCAATTGCCATGATGGTATTTGAACTCTGTTTCTGAAACAGTAGTCCTGTTTGAATCCTTTTTAACATTTTGTGTACCTTAATTAGAAGATCTTTCAGTCTTCTACACTGAGAGAATGTAAGCGATGTTTATGCACATAGTATTGCCTTTGTAATTTAAAGAATGATAGTAACCTTTCACTATCTCTTCTTCAGCTAACTATTAAGGCATTACACGTGAGTCCAGATTCCACTCAGATGCCTCGTGAGTGCTGTTTACGCATCACACTAATGCCCCTTCGATTAAACATCGATCAGGTTAGTAAAAATGGGAGGGGAGTCATGCCTGTGCCCTAATCCTGTCCTTTCCACCAAATCATATCTGAGTTCATTCTGAACTGAACTATCAGGAAGGTTTTCCTGAACCAATATAAAGTCCCTGAGTTCACCAGCTTGACCCTGAATGGCCAGTCCATACACAACAGTTGTGTGTAGGATTATGGATCGGGATGTCCGCCAGTTCTTGCCCACAATGATGCTAACAGACTCGAAATGTGTTTGAGCTTCCCTCCAATGTCCAAGTGGTTAAGTATTGGAAGGAAATCAGATCTCTGGCAGTCAGAACCAAAATAAGTTCATTCCTTATTGGACCATCCTCTAATAAAGCAGTGCCTGTAAATCCCACATTATCAGTGAGGGTTTGTGCTGAGAGACTCAAAATCCCAGTAAGGATCAGTGCCCTTGGAATAAATTATTTTGGTAAAGTCATATTGACCTGGTGTCACCCTGACCTTTGTAGTTGTGAAAGAAAATTGTTTGTGAAACAAATCTGAGGTTTTCTTTCTGAAATACACGCAGAATTCTTTTTTGATCCTCCTGATTTTTGTTTTGTAAGCACTCTGATGGATTTTTGATTTCCCTCTTTCTACATTTAGGATGCACTGTTTTTCTTGAAGGACTATTTTACCAGCCTGGCTACCGAGGTAGAGCTGTTAATTCCTCCAGATCCTATACAAGAGGGTGAGTATCAATATCTGGCAGTTGGATTAGAGTCAGAGTTCCTAAACACAGCTGTCAGGAATGAAAATGGGGTGGAGGAGAGGGAAAAAAACTTGTATGTCAGATGTCCTAAAGCTGCTTTAAACTTAATGAAGTGTTTTGAATGTATTTGCCATTGTAATATAGGATGTACAGTAAGTGCCCATTAAAACCTTTCACTGAATCCCTTTCTCCAACTCGTTCAATTCAACATCCTCACCCTGCTTCAAGGACTTGTCTGTGATCTTAACTCTCTCAACTGAGGCCTAACCCCACCCATTCTGCTCCACGTTCAGTTTCAGGGCCTTCAGAATTCTTTGGAACTGTTTCCCTGGAGGCCACTCCACACCCTTCTCCCTCCACTGAGTCTGCTCTGGGCTTTTGCCCGAAAGGTCGATTTCGAAGCTCCTTGGATGCTGCCTGAACTGCTGTGCTCTTCCAGCACCACTAATCCAGAATGCTCCCTAAACCTACCTGTTCTTTCTGTTGTTCCACTAATTCTGCTCGTACAACTGCTTGTCCTCCATTTTCATAATATGAAGCACCACTCAAGGCTGTAGCTGCTTCATGAATGCATGTTCCTTGCCTTACATACACCTCAGAGAGTTGCGCTGATGCCTGGATTTCAAATCCAGAGAATGGAAATTCAGATCTCATCTTAATTTTAATTCACTTTCTTAAACTTTTATCTTGCTAGGAGCTTTTAGATTGTTGTAAAATGCAGTTGTTTATTTATGTCCTTTAGGAAAAGGGATTTGTTGTACTTACCCAGACTAGGACCATAACTGACTTTGGTCCCTGCACCAATGTGGTTCACTCTTAACTGCCCTCTGAAGGAAACCACCAAGTTGAGTTAATGAGGAATGAGCATTGAATGCTGACCTTACTATTGCTGCCATCATCCTGAGAATTTGTTTTTTTAAAAGGCTTCTGTGTGATTCTTTTAAGCTTAGCACAGCCAGAAAATGAGCTGAAGATGGTGCAAAGGTTGGTGGCGAGGGGAGGGTGTTAGTGCAAGTAAATCTGACTGGCTTCCTGCTTCAGATTGCTGAGTATTGGACAGACCAAGAGGCAAAAACAAAGCATCTGGTGGGAATAGATCTATGTCCATATTTTCTTGGCTGCCCTCTCATTTTATCACCATGCAGCTTAGGGATATTATTTGAGATTCATGTAGTTGAGATATTGGGAAAGCAGCCTGTGTAACTATTATTACATGAACTGCATCTCTTGTCCCCAGTGAGAAAAACTCCTGGAACTGACACCAGCAGCAGCCTTTCCAAAAATGGAACCACTGCTGCAGACCATGGCCCCATTATTACTCTGCCGGGTCACAGCAAACACAGGCCGGATCCTTTAACTGCTGCTAGCAGGGTGCCAGTCAGCGAGCCAGAGGCTGTCTCAGTGCCATTCAGGGATCAGCCAATCTTCTTCCGGTAAGCCTTCCTCATTCTCTTATTGTTTTAGTACTAAGCTGTAAGAGAAATCAAGCCAAGCAATAGAACATAAAATTGTACAGGAACAGGCCCTTGGGTTCATCCTGCTCTGTGCCAACCATAATGCCATTGTAAACTAATCCCATCTGCCTGCCTGTACTTGGTCTGTATCCCTCTATTCCCTGCCTGTTCATGTGTCTGCCGAAGTGTCTCTTAAACATTGCTGTTGTCTGTGTTTCTACCGCCTCATCTGGCAGCACATTCCTGGCATCTGCCTCCCTCTGTGTAAAAATTCTTACCTCACACATCCCTCGCAGCTTAAACCTAAGCCCCTTAGTATTTGACGTTTCCACCCTAGGAGAAACTCTCTGACTATCTGTCCCATCTGTCACAATTTTATATACTTCTATCTAGTCGCCTTCAGCCTCTGACACTCTCATGAAAACAATCCATGTTTGTCCAACCTCTCCTTATAACTAATACACTCCAGTTCAGGCAATATCCTGGTAAACCTCTTTTGCATTCTCTCCAAAGCTTCTGCATCTTTCCTGCAGTGTGATGACCAGAAATGCACACAGTACTCCAAGCTAACTCAAGTCTTATATAGCTGCAACATGCTCTGCATACTTCTATACTTAGTGCCCTGACTAATGAAGACAAGTGTCCTGTATGCCTTGTTTATCACCTTATCCTCTTTTGTTGTCACTTTTAGGGAGCTATTAACTTACCCCCCAAGATTCCTCTGTGTATCAATACTCCCAAGGGTCCTGTAATTTACTGAATACATTCCTCTTGCATTTAACTGCCATGTCTTCACCCAACGTTCTAACTTGTCCATATCCTGCTGTATCCTTTCATAGCCATCCACAACTCCAACTTTTGTCATCTGCAGACTTACTAATCAGACTAATATATATAACAAAGAACAGAGGTCCCAGCACTGATCCTTGTGGAACACCACTAGTCACAGACATCCAGTCAGAAAAACACCCCTTCACAACTACTCTCTGTCTTCTATGATCAAGTCAATTGCCAAATCACCATTGATCCCATGTGACTTAATCTTCTGGATCAGCTGACCATGAGGGATCTTGTCAAATGCTGTAATCAAGTCCATGTGGACTACATCCCTGATGACATTACTGTCCTCATCAATCATTGATACTTCCTCAAAATATTCAACCAGGCCTGTGATGCAAGGCCTCCCCCGTAAGAGGCCATGCTGACGATCCCTAATACATCCATTCTTCTCCAAGTGCGAGTCAATCTTGTTCCTAAGAATCTTCTCCAGTAACTTCTCTACCATTCACGTAAGGCTCACCGGCCTATAATTTCCTGGATTATCCCTGTTGTTGTCCTGAAACAAAGGAACAACAAGGGCTATTCTCCAGTCTTCTGGACCTCGCCGGCTAAAGGGGATACAGAAATCTCTGTCAATCTCCTCCTTTGCCTCCTTTAGCCTCCTGCAATAGATCCCAATAGGCCCTGGGGTCTTTAAAACTTTAAGGATTTTCAAGACATCTAACACCACCATCTCCATAATATTGACATGCAATGGAATATCAACATATCCCTCCCTAATCTTACCATCATCCATGTCCTCCTCCTTGGTGAATGTAAAGTATTCATTAAGAACTTTGCCCATTTCTTCTGGTTCCATGTGTAAATTTCCTTCTTTGTTAGGAGCCAACCTGTTGCTCCTAACATATGTATATAATATCATACTTGGCAAGGACATTTCCTGGCCATCCTAACCCCCCTCCTTTCTTGTTTAGCTTCTTTTCTGCTTCCTTTATACAATTGGAGAGCGTTGTTTGATTTCAGTTACTGAATCTTACCATCCTCTTCTTTCATCCTCACAGGAACATGCCAGTCCTGAACTCAAATAAACTGGCCTTTAAAAGATTCCCACGTCAGATGTGGATTTAAACACCTCAAACATCTGCCCTTAATCTAATCTCTCCAAATCCTGCCTAAATCGTTGTAATTAGCCTTCACACAGTTTATCACAAATCCAGGCTCTAACCTCATTTGCCTTAGTTGTTGTATTCCTTACATTAAAATAATTACATTTCAGACCACCTGTCCTGCTGTGTTCATTAACCTGGCCATGCTCACTCATTTCTAGAGAAAGAGAATTATAAAGCAGAGACCTTATGTTAGACTTGTACAGAATCTTGCTTAGATGCTCCATCTTGTAATTCTGATCAGCATTCTAGAAAGATCATATTGAGGCTCTGCGTACAAGAAATAATTCAAAAGGATGACTAATGGAAGACAGTTTGAGAAAGACGAGCATTTTCAGGATGGCAACCTATAGCTAGGGGAGCCCCACAGAGATTGGTGCTTGGGCCACAGTTGCTTACAATGTCAATGATCTGGATGAGAAACATTAATGTACTGTTGCCAAGTTTGAAGATGACGGAAAAATAGGTTTGAAGGCAGGTAGTGAGGATAACAGAGTGAGTTTGCAGAGGATTTAAATAGGTTAAGGTGAGTGAGCAAAAACTTGGAGGATTAAATATAATATGAGGAAATGTGAGATAATGCAGAAAAAATAGAGGAGCTGATATTGTTTAAGTAGAGAAAGATTTCAGAAAGCTACAGCACAGAGGCATTTGGGAGTCCTCGTCCATGAATTACAAAAAGTAGCATCCAAATTCAACGATTTAAAAGGAAGGCAAATGGAATGTTGGCCTTAAAAGGAATGGGGTATAAAAAAAGGGAAGTCTTGCTAACTATGTAAGGAACTAGTCAGACCACAGCTGGAATACTGTGAACGGTTTGTGCCTGTTATCTAAGAAAAGACATACTGGCATTGGAGGCAATCTCGAGAAGGTTCATTTGGTTGATATTGGGTATAGAGAGTTTGTCTAATGAGGAAAGGTTGAGTATTGGGCCTGTACTGACTGAAGTTTGGAAAAATAGGGGGACCTTATTGAAACATACCTTGTCAAATCCCGTAAGAATCTTGTAAGTGCTGAGAAGTTGCTTTTTCCTTGTGGGAGAATCTGGGACCAGAGGGTATAGTTCTGAAATAAAGAGTTGTGCATTTAAAACAAAGATGAGAGTAATTTCTTCCCTCGGAGTGTAGTGAATTTGTTGAATTCTTTATTGCAAGAGCTGTCAAGAATGGGTCATTAAAGACATTCACAGATGAGAAAGACAGATCCTTAATCATTAAGGGAATCAAGAGGTTTGGGAAAAGACAGGAAAGTGGAGTTGAGGATTTTGGATCAGCCAGAAGCTCATTGAATGGTGAAGCAGACTCACTCGGCCTAATAGCATACATCCGCTCCTTTGTCTTCTAGTTTTGTGCTTGGGCTCTTTGGAAGAAAATTCTAAGGATGATCTGCTAGTAGTCTTTCATAGTGCCATTCTAGTTCTGTGCTTGTCTTTCAATTAAACAGCCCTGTGAAGAGATACATTTTAGGCATCATACTTGATTGTTTGCATGCTTGTGTGTGAGAGACAGTGTGTCTCTGTTAACCTACTGGCTTTTGAGGCATACACATCCAGAGCAGGACTAGACCATTTAGCCCCTTGAGCCTGCTCTGCCATTCAATAAGATGATGACTGATCTGATTGTAACTTCAAAATAACATTCACACCTACCCCTGATAACCTTTCACTCCTTTGCTTAACAAGAATCTACCTGCTTTAAAATATTCAAGGACTCTACTTCCATCACCTTCAGAGAAGAGAGTTCCAAAGACTCATGATATCTGAGAGAAAGACTTTCTCCTCATCTCTATTAAATGGATGACCCCTGAACAATGGCCTCTAATTGTAAATTCTCCCAAAGAGGAAATTTCCTTCCGACATTTACCTTGTCAAGACTCCTCAGGATCTTGTGTGTTTCAACCAAATCACCCCTTACTCTTATTAACTGAAATTGAGTATGAAACTTGGCTGTTTATTTTCAAAGGCTTGAACCATATTCACTGACAGTGAATTTCATTTTCATTTCAGGGAATTTCGCTTCACATCAGAAGTGCCAATCCGACTGGATTACCATGGCAAGCACATGTCCATGGATCAAGTAAGTTGAGAGAATTTAGGGACTAATGTCTAGTTTGTACTGTTTGTCTGGCAAAATTCATTTGTTGAACAGATGTGGAACAAGAGTAGTTCAGTCTCATCCACTGCATTTGAGATTATTAAGTGTTTCTAATTTGTACTATTCAGCAGGGAAATGTATCTACAATTCGAGATCTGATGTCACCACCACAGTAGCTGCAGGTGACAATTCCGATCCCTTTGCTCCCAAGAGCAAACAGAGACCACAGCCTTCCCCAACAATTTTCCATCCTTTTCTGTGTCGGTGGGCAAAAGATGTCATGTATTAGAAAGTTATCGGGAGAATGCAGGAGATTTGCCCTTGATAATTGTTATTTAGTAAGGCAGTGCAGGCATGATGGGTGGAATGACCTCCTCCTGTGCCAGAACACTCCTGTGATATAGATCAACTTTCATTTCATTGAATGGCAGAGCAGACTTGACGGACTAAACAGTATCCATTTTAGCACCTTCCATGATAGAGATATTGTAAAGCACTTATCAGTCAGTGAATTATCTTTGAAAAATATGATGTCCCAATCTAGTCAATTTGCGCACAGGAAGATCCACTACAAACTACAGTGAGGTAAGAACAAAGAACAATACAGCACAGGAACAGGCCCTTCAGCCCTCCAAGCCTGCACCAACATATTTTACCCTTCCATGCTAAAACTATCTTCACTATTCCCTTCCTATTCATATGTATTTGTCCAGGTGCTTCTTGAATGCTACTGTTGTGCCTGCCTCCACCGCCACCTCTGGCAGTGCACTCCAGGCACGCACCACTCTTTGTGTGAAAAACATCCCTTTAAACTCCGCACCCCCACCCTCCCCCAGCCACAGCTTGAACCTGTCCTCTAGTAATTGACCCTTTCACCCTTTCCACTCTTTCCATGCCATTTACTATCTTATAAACTTCTATCAGGTCGCCCCTCAGCAAATCCAGTCTAGCTAACGTTTCTTAGAACATAGAACATAGAACAATACAGCACAGAACAGGCCCTTCGGCCCACGGTGTTGTGCCGAACATTTGTCCTAGCTTAAGCACCCATCCATGTACCTATGCAATTGCCACTTAAAGTTCGCCAATGATTCTGACTCTGCCACTCCCACAGGCAGCGCATTCTATGCCCCCAACACTCTCTGGGTAAAGAACCTACCCCTGACATCTCCCCTATACCTTGCACCCTTCACCTTAAATTTATGTCCCCTTGTAACACTCTGTTGTACCCGGGGAAAAAGTTTCTGATTGTCGACTCTATCTATTCCCCTGATCATCTTATACACCTCTATCAAGTCACCCCTCATCCTTCTCCGTTCCAATGAGAAAAGGCCTAGCACTCTCAACCTATCCTCGTACGACCTATTCTCCATTCCAGGCAACATCCTGGTAAATCTTCTCTGCACCCTCTCCAAAGCTTCCACACCTTTCCTAAAGTGAGGCGACCAGAAATGCACACAGTACTCCAAATGTGGCCTAAACAAAGTCCTGTACAGTTGCAACATCACTTCACGACTCTTGAATTCAATCCCTCTGCTAATGAACGATAATACTCCATAGGCCTTCTTACAAACTCTATCCACCTGAGTGGCAACCTTCAAAGATCTATGTACATAGACCCCAAGATCCCTCTGTTCCTCCACCTGACTAAGAACCCTACCATTAACCCTGTATTCCGCATTCTTATTTGTTCTTCCAAAATGGACAACCTCACACTTGGCAGGGTTGAAATCCATCTGCCACTCCTCAGCCCAGCTCTGCATCATATCTAAGTCCCTCTGCAGCCGACAACAGCCCTCCTCACTGTCCACAACTCCACCTATCTTCGTATCATCTCCATTTCTCAGCCAAGTTATGACAGAAACTTGGCTGAGAAATGGAGGCAAGTAGGGAGGGGAAGGAGTTGGTGTTTTTGATTAAGGAACACATTACTGCTGTAACTATGGAAAATATTTCTGAAAAATCGTCCAGTGAAAATATATAGGTAGAAATTACAAAAAATAAAGGAAAGATAACTTTGATGGGATTGTACTATCGCTCCCCCAATAGTAAGAAGGGAATTGAGAAACAATTATATAGGGAGTTATCCCTATTCCCTTTTTTGAACAGGTGCACAACATTCGCCACTCTCCAGTCCCCTGGTACCACTCCTGTTGACGGTGAAGACGAAAAGATCATTGCCAACGGCTCTGCAATTTCCTCTCTTGCTTCCCACATAATCCTAGGATATATCCTGTCAGGCCCGGGGGACTTGTCTATCCTCAAGTTACTCAAAATGTCCAACACATCTTCCTTCCTAACAAGTATCTCCTCTAGCTTACCAGTCCGTATCACACTCTCCTCTTCAACAATACAGTTCTTCTTAGCTAAAATCCCCCATAGCAGACAACATCCTGGTAAACCTTTTCTGTATCCTCCCCAAAGCATCCACGTCCTTCTGGTAGTGTGCTGACCAGAACTCTACACAATATTCCAAGTGTGGTCTAACTAAAGTTCTACAGAGCTGCAGCATAACGTGTCTATCCTTATACTCAGTGCACTTTCAAATGAAGGCAAGCATGCCATAGGCCTTTTTCACTCCCTTATCTTTCTGCGCTGCCACCTTCAATGATCTGTGGACCTGCACACCCAGATAAATAACCAGTTCATCCGTTTTTGCTGATGTTTATTGGGAAATAAATATTGACTGGGAAATTAGGGAGAACTGTCTTGCTCCTCTTCAAGATGCTGCAGTTTATATCCACCTGAGGAAGCAGCTTGCACCTGGTGTCATTTAGTGGATGGCACCTTCAGTGGTACCGTACTATCTCAGCACTGGGATGAGTGTCACCTGAGATGGAGCTTAAATTCACTACCTTCAATCCCTTTGGGATGCAATCTACTGAGCTGATTAAATAAGTGAATGGTTGCACATGGGAAAGAATGAGTTAGAACAATGGTTAGAGCACAGAAGGAGGCCATTCAGTCCATCATGTCCCTGCAGAGTCTCTGCAAAAATGTAACTCAGTTAATGTCACTGCCTTGTCTTTTCTCAATATGCCTGGAAAATATTTCCTGTTCAGATAATTAGCAAATTATCTTTTGAAACCTAAGATTAAATCTTCCTCAACCATAGTCAGGCAATGTATTCCAGATCCTAACTATTCATTGAATGAAAAGAAATTTCCTTTGGTTCCTTTAAGAATTGCTTTAAATCAGAGTATTCTGGTTCTCAATTCTCCCAATGGGAATGATTTAGCTAAACCCATTTGTCAAATTTCTTCTCTGCCTTCTCTTTAAGGAGAACATATCCAGCTTTTTCATTCTATCCATATAAGTGAAGCTACTTCTCTCAGGAACCATTCTTGTTAACTGTTCTGCACACTTGCTAATGCCTTCGCATCCTTCCTGAAGTGTGATGCAGAGAATTGTACATAATACTCCAGTCAAGGCTGAATCTGTTTTATAAACGTTCACCATAATTTGGGTGCCTTTATCAATCTTTCTCTGTTTATAAGGCCCAGGATCCTGTTTGACTCATTAACCACAATCGCAACCTACCCTGCCATCTTGAACAATTTGTGCTCTTAGACCTTAGACCCCTGGCCCCCATTTGGATCTGTATTCTTTATTATGTTACCCTTCCTCATTGTTCCTCCCAAAATATATCAGTTTAACCCTGAATTTGCTATTTGCTTAGTTTAATCTTCTGATCAATATAAAGCTGGAAGCAAACACCTTGTACAGCATTCCCTGATCACTGAGGCAGAGGAATGTGAACTGTAGCTGTACTCACTGGAACCAACTCACTCCTGGGCAAAAGCTTCTGAAATGGGCTTTGGGTTTAATGCAGCCTGATCACAAAGTCCACAAAATTCTTGTCTCCATGTTTCTATTTTCAGGGTACCTTAGCAGGGATCCTAATTGGACTGGCCCAACTGAACTGCTCGGAGTTGAAGTTGAAGAGGTTGTGTTACAGACATGGGTAAGAGTGCAGCGTGTCCAAATAAAATCACTCCAGTCTAATACTGAGTCGCCATTCTGAATTAATCTCTCAGTGCCCAGATCTGCCTCTTGGCTAGGATAGTGGGCGGCACGGTGGCACAGTGGTTAGCACTGCTGCCTCGCAGCGCCAGAGACCCGGGTTCAATTCCCGTCTCAGGCGACTGACTGTGTGGAGTTTGCACGTTCTCCCCGTGTCTGCGTGGGTTTCCTCCGGGTGCTCCGGTTTCCTCCCACAGTCCAAAGATGTGCAGGTCAGGTGAATTGGCCATGCTAAATTGCCCGTAGTGTTAGGTAAGGGGTAAATGTAGGGGTATGGGTGGGTTACGCTTCAGCAGGTCGGTGTGGACTTGTTGGCCCGAAGGGCCTGTTTCCACACTGTAAAGTAATCTAATCTAATAAAGAACAAAACCCTCTAACTCCCTTTTTTGTGGATCTTTGCGATGTGGAGGAGATGGTAGTGACTCTTTATGGGTACCTTTGTGCGTCTAATGTGCTTCTTGAGGACGTTTTTGCATTGTGGTATTAGTCAGTCATCTATGCAATGGTGGAAATTGTAGGGTCAAGAAGCCCCAACATCACCTTTTAGGTTGACCAACACAGCACAGCCTCCATCAACTGTCTTCAACCTGCGTGATTCCCAACTCAAGCTTCCAACTGGAATTTGGAATTCATTAATCCTTCCTTTTCCTTTTGGGGCTAGAGATGGGCCCCAGCTATGCCTGTCTCTTTGTCGGTTACATAGAACAGTCCATTTTCCAGAGTTACATCAGCACCATTCCCACCTCTTCCTCCGCTACATTGATGACTGCATCGGCGCCACCTCGTGCTCCCACAATTTCACAAACACGTTCCAACCTAACCTTAAATTCACCTGGACTATCTCTGACACCTCCATTCCCTTCCTAGACCTCTCCATCTCCATCCATGAGGACTGACTCAACACTGACATTTTATACAAATCCACCGACTCCTTCAGCTACCTGGATTACCTACCTCCTACCCTACCTCCTACAAAAATGTTATCCCATATTCCCAATTCCTCCGCCTCTGTCGCATCTACTCCCAGGAGGACCAGTTTCACCACAGAACACACCAGATGGCCTCTTTCTTTAAAGACTGAAATTTCCCCTCCCACGTGGTTGAAGATGCCCTCCAACACATCTCATCCATGTCCCGCATCTCTGCCCTCGAACCCCACCCCTCCAACCGCAACAAGGACAGAATTCCCCCGGTCCTCACCTTCCACCCCACCAACCTCCGCATTAATCGTATCATCTGCTAACATTTTCACCACCTACAAATGGACCCTATCACCAGAGATATATTTCCCTCCCCACCCCTATCCGCTTTCCACAAAGATGTTCCCTCTGTGACTACCTGGTCAGGTCCACGCCCCTAACAAGTCACACTCCCCTACCACCACAGGAATTGCAAAACCTGCGCCCCGATGTGATCTCCTCTGCAGTGGGAAGAATGGACACCTTCTTGCAGAGCGTTTTAGAGAACACCTCCAGGACACCCGCACCAATCAACTCCACTGCCCCGTGGCCGAACATTTAAACTCCCCCCTCCCCACTTTGCTGAGGATCTGCAGGTCCTGTGCCTCCTCCATCACCACTCCCTCACTACCCGACGCCTGGAGGAAGAATGCCCCATCATCCACTTCAGGACCCTTCAACCCCAGGGCGTCAATGTGGACTTCACCAGTTTCCTCATTTCCCCTTCCCCCACCTTACCCCAGTTCCAACCTTCCAGCTCAGCACCATCCTCGTGACCTATCCCACCTGTCAATCTTCCTTCCCACCTATCCACTCCACCCTCCTCTCCGACCCATCACCTTCACCCCCACTTCCATCCACCTATTGCACTCTTAGCAACCTTCTCCCCGGCCCCACCCCTCTCTCATTTATCTTTCCACCCTCAAAGCTCCCAGCCTTAGTCCTGATGAAGGGCTCCGGCCCAAAACGTTGATTCTCCTGCTCCTCGGATGCTGCCTGACCTGCTGTGCTTTTCCAGCACCACACTCTCGACCCACCCAGTCATATCCATCACTGAACCTGTCTGGTTTGTTCTGCAGATTGCTGGGAGTGGACAAGCTCATCTCCTATGCATTGAATGAGTGGCTGACTGACATCAAGAAAAATCAGCTGCCCGGTATTCTCGGCGGTGTGGGACCCATGCATTCCTTGGTGCAATTAGGTGAGTGTTGGCAATACCAATGATGCTGAACAGCTGACTCACGTAGTACAGGGAATCATGGTTCCTTATTTTCAGGTCCAGAGAACTGACTATCTCCTGAGGTGGTCAATGTTGCCTGTTTTTAATTTACACCCAATGACGCTGAAGCAGTCACTAACCGTGTAAGGAATGGATTCAAACTCCAATGTAATCCCCCAATATCAATAGCCCAGGGGTTACTAATCACCAGAAATTGAACAGGAATATCCATATAAGTACTGTGGCTATGAAAGCAGGTCAGAGGCTGGGAATTCTGTGGCGAGTGGTCACCTCATGACCACCATCTATAAGATACAGTCAGGAGTGTGATGGAGTACTCCCCACCAGTGTTTCCTCTCATTCTCTTAACAGCTATGTGGGCCTCTGAGGCGCATACAGGTCAGTGAGCGTCGCTATCCCCTTGACAACATAGGTGCAGCTCCAATAGTATTTATGAAGCATGACATCATCTAGAGTAAGCTGCTTCGTTAACACATACCATTGCGTTCTTTGGAACAAGAAAACAGGGAAATGGTATTCAATTAGGGAAGGTGACCCTGTATATGAAGTAATGTAAATTTTGAAGGCAATTGAATAATCTCCAGTTCTTTTTATGAACTGTTTGAAGCTGTATGATTCACAGCTAATTATATGGTGGGGCTATGGCCTAGTGGTATTATCTGTTAAACCAGAGACCCACGGCAAATGGTGGAATTTGAATTCAATTTTTAAAAAAAAATTGGAATTAAGAGTCTAATGATGACCATGAATCCATTGTCGATTGTTTGAAAAAACCCATCTGGGTCACTAATGTCCTTTAAGGAAGGAATCTGCCATCCCTACCCAGTCTGGCCTACATGTGACTCCAGACCCACAGCAATGTTGTTGACTTTTGACTTTTAGCTTCCTGCTGGAATGGGCAATAAATGCTGGCCTAGCCAGTGAAGCGATCATCCCCTGAATGAATAAAAAAACACAATGGATGGAAAGGGGATTTGGATTAATATTTTATGTCAGTAGAGCAGGTAGGAAATTTTAAACTCTGCAGTAAATGGGAAATGGTTACAGAATATTCAACCAGGTGACTTTTCCTTTCTTTGCTTAGTTCAAGGACTGAAGGATCTGGTCTGGCTGCCCATAGAGCAGTATCGCCGGGATGGCCGCATTGTGAGAGGCCTCCAACGCGGAGCAGCCTCGTTCGGAACCTCCACTGCTATGGCTGCATTAGAGCTGACAAATCGCCTTGTACAGACCATACAGGTAGCATGCATTTCTTCCAACAGGAGAGTGTCTATGGAAGTGGCAGTCATTGTCCTCAGTTTGTCCAGTTTGCGCTGGGCATTCTACTTTGTGGATCATCTATTGGTGAAGCTGCGAATTGTGTAATTTTTCTTCCTTCATTCATTCTTCGATAAGAGCATCACTGACAAAGTTGGAGATTATTACACATTCCTAGCTGCCTCAAAATGTGTGTGTTGTTAGACATAGATCAGAGGGCAATTAATGTCAGACTGGAGTAATACAAAAGCCAGACTGATTAAACAGGGTGGTTTGAAATAAAACAGAGCATGCTGGAACAACTCAGCAGGTCTGACAGCATTTGTGCAGGGAGAAACAGAATTGATGTTTTGAGTCCTCTGGCTTTTCTTTGGAACTGAAAGGGCTTTGAAGTGATGTTTATGTTACTGACCAAGGGCATGGAGGAGCGAGTGGAAGGCACCCTGATGAAGGGCGTGCTAATGTTGGTAAATGAACAATTGAGATGTAAACTATGTATTAATGAGAGGTGTGAATAGGAGAAAATAGACCAGCTCAGCAAAGAGCAAAGCCAGCAAGACATGGGTGCTGAGGGTGGGGTTAATCAAAATGGAGGACAGTGTTCATGGCCTGAAGTTGGTGAACTCGATGTTCAGTCCTGAAGGTTGAAAACTAGATGATGTTCTTCCAGTTTTTGGGCTAGATTTCCTTCTTTAATAAAGGAAACAATAGAGTTGTTAACGATAGTCTGACAACTCCATGGTCACTTTGAAATTAGCTAATCATTTCCTCAAATGTTTGTATTGAACTTCAACTTCTATGACTTTTAAGCCAAGTTTTCAATATTACTATTATAGGCTCCTGTATTATTTGTGGAATCTTTTACTGATTTTATATTTATTTAAAAGTCCAGTTATTGAACATGTATTTTGATTTTTTAATATTTATACCCCCAAGTAAATCCAGTAGAGCAAGAGATTCTCTCTGACGGCATTTCTTTCCACAGAAGGGAGACATTTTCTCTCTTCAAGAAAGGAAATAGGGAAATCCCCGGCAATTACAGACCAGTCAGTCTCACGTCTCACGTCTGTCGTCTGCAAGGTGTTAGAAAGGATTCTGAGGGATAGGATTTATGACCATCTGGAAGAGCATGGCTTGATTAAATGCAGTCAGCACGGCTTTGAGAGGGGCAGGTCATGCCTCACAAACCTTATGAAGTTCTTTGAGAATGTGACTAGGAAAGTTGATGAGGGTCGAGCTGTGGATGTGGTGTATATGGACTCTAGCAAGGCATTTGATAAGGTTCCCCATGTCAACACGGCTTTGTGAGGGACAGGTCATGCCTCACAAACCTTATGAAGTTCTTTGAGGATGTGACTAGGAAAGTTGATGAGGGCCGAGCTATGGATGTGGTGTATATGGACTTCAGCAAGGCATTTGATAAGGTTCCCCATGTTAGGCTCATTCAGAAGGTCAGGAGGAATGGGATACAGGGGGATTTAGCTGTCTGGATACAGAATTGTCTGGCCAACAGAAGACAGTGAGTGGTAGTAGAAGGAAAATATTCTGCCTGGAAGTCTGTGGTGAGTGGTGTTCCACAGGGCTCTGTCCTTGGGCCTCTATTGTTTGTAATTATTATTAATGACTTGGATGAGGGGATTGAAGGAAGGGTCAGTAGGTTTGCAGACGACGCAAAGGTTGGAGGTGTCGTTGACAGTATAGAGGGCTGCTGTAGGCTGCAGCAGGACATTGACAGGATGCAGAGATGGGCTGAGAGGTGGCAGATGGAGTTCAACCTGGATAAATGCGAGGTGATGCATTTTGGAAGGTTGAATTTGAAAGCTGAGTACAGGATTAAGGATAGGATTCTTGGCAGTGTGGAGGAACAGAGAGATCTTGGTGTGATAATGAGAGGCATAGATAGAGTTGATAGCCAGAGACTATTTCCCAGGGCAGAAATGACTAACGCAAGGGGTCATAGTTTTAAGCTGGTTGGAGGAAAGTATAGAGGGGATGTCAGAGGCGGGTTCTTTACACAAAGAGTTGTGAGAGCATGGAATGCGTTGCCAGCAGCAGTTGTAGAAGCAAGGTCATTGGAGACATTTAAGAGACTGCTGGACATGCATATGGTCACAGAAATTTGAGGGTGCATACATGAGGATCAGTGGTCGGCACAACATCGTGGGCTGAAGGGCCTGTTCTGTACTGTTCTATGTTCTATGTTCTATTTTGGTTTGTTTAATATTAGACCTTGCTTGTCAATTTTTCACAAAGTCTGCTTTTTTAACTTAAGGTTCATAATTAACTTGCATAATTTTAGACAGTTAATTAAGTATGACAATTTAGTTATTGTAACATAAAGAGTTACAGACTCGATAACAAGTTCCTCTTCCTGACTCCTGGGATGAGGGAGATACAAGGAATGTTTGGCCCAGTTGAGCTTTACCTACTGATTAGGAGATGGATCTTATTGAAATATTTGAGGTCTGCGGGGATTTTGACAGAGTGGATGGTGAAAGGATGTTTCCCATTGTGAGAGACTAGAACAAGGGAAAATAATTTAAACATAAGGGGCATTTAACATGGGGATGAAGAAATTGTTTCTCTAAGGGTTGAGAGTTTATGGAACTCTTTATTTTATTAGTTTGTGGAACGTGGATATCACTGACCAGGCCAGCATTTATCGCCCATTTCTAATTGCTGAGAAGGCAGTTAAGAGTCAACCACATTACTTTGGGTGTGGAGTTACATGTAGGTCAGACCAGGTAAGGATGGCAGATTTCTTTCCCTAAAGGGCATTAGTGAACCAGATAGGCTTTTTCAAACAGTCAACAATGGTTTTGTGGTCTTCATTAGACTATTAATTCCAATATTTCTTGAATTCAAATTTCAAATGCATCTGGAAACTGATGTGCAGAACCTCCCAGGAATTATGAACAATGTGAATAGGAAAGGTTTAGAGAGATATGGGCCAAGTGCTGGCAAATGGAATTAGATTAGGTTAGAATATCTGGTCGGCATGGACAAGTTGGACTGAAAAGTCTGTTTCCATGCCATATATCTCTTTGACTTTGACTCTTTGACCCACAACATTCATGTTACCACACCCAAAATGAAACAAAAACTTCTGTCTGTCCTTAGCTGTCTGAGAAACAACTTTTCAGTATCTAATTCTTGCTGGGATTAACCTTATTTGATATTTTATATTACCTGATGGCCATGGAATGTAGAACAATGGAGGTCTGTAGTTAAAATCCTGGTAAATATCCAACAACTTTGCCAGTGATTTTATCTTTCACCATCTTTGTTTGTGATCTTTGCTGTTTATGAATGTTAGCTTTTCATTTCCCTCATGTATCATGATTGCGGAATTTCTGCTTTGAGTAACTCACCTCCTGACTCCCCAAAGCCTGTGATGGAATACTCCCTACCAGCCTGGACGGGGGCAGCTCCAACAACACTCAAGAAGCTTGACACCTCCTCCTTATGCACCTCAATCCCATCTAGTCTAGTAGCCTGTATCTCAGTATTCTCTTCGACCACATTGTCTTTTTCCAGTGTGAATAGTAACGAAAAGTATTCATTTAGCGCTTCACCATCTCCTCTGACTCCATGCGCAACTTCACACCACTATGCTTGATCGGCCCTAATCTTACTCTTGTCATTCCTTTATTCCTGATGTACCTACAGAAAACCTCAGGGTTTTCCTTGATCCTATCCGCCAATGACTTCTCATGTCCCCTCCTGGCTCTTCTTAGCTCTCTCTTTAGGTCCTTCCTGACTAACTTGTAACTCTGAAGCGCCCTAACTGAACATCCTAACATAAGCCACCTTCCTCTTGACAAGAGATTCAAATTGCTTAGTAGACCACTGCTCCCGCGCTGGACAACTTCCTCCCTGCCTGAGAGGTACATACTTATCAAGGACACCCAGCAGCTGTTCCTTGAATAAGCTCCACATTTCAACTGTGCCCATCCCAATCAGTTTCCTTCCCCATCCTGTGCATCCTAATTCTTATCTAATTGCATCGTAATTGCCTTTCCCCCAGCTATAACTCTTGCCCAATGGTATATATCTCTCTCTCTCCATCTCTAAAGTAAACATAACTGAATTGTGGTCACTATCACCAAAGTACTCACCTATCTCCAAACCTAACACCTGGCTTGGTTCATTACTCAGTACCAAATCTAATGTGGCCTTGCCCCTTGTAGGCCTGTCTACATACTGTGTCAGGAAACCCTCCTGCACATTGGACAAAAACTGACCCATCTAAAGTACTTGAACTATAGTATTCCCAGTCAATATTTGGAAAGTTAAAGTCCCCAATAACAACTCCCCTGTTACTTTTGCGCCTATCGAAGATCATCTCCTATCCTCTATATCTCTGCAAATATTCAGAGGCCTATAAAATAACTCCCAATAGGATGACCTCTCCTTTCCTGTTTCTAATCTCAGCCCATACTACCTCAGTAGACAAGTCCTCAAACATCCTTTCTGCAACCGTAATACTGTCCTTGACTAACAATGCCTCACCTCCCCCACCTTTACTATTTTCTCTCTCCTTACTGAAACATCTAAATCATGGAACCTGCCACAACCATTCCTGTCCCTGCTCTCCCCATGTCCCATTCCAAGTGCCAGGTACCAACCCATGCTGCAAGTTCACCCACCTTATTCCGGATGCTCATGGCGTTGAAGTAGACATACTTCAAACCACATTCTTGCCTGCTGGTGCCTCCTTGCGATGTTGAAATCTTAGTTCTGACCTCACTACTCTCATCCTCACGTGTGCTTGCACTGTAATTTCAGTTCCCATTCCCTGCTGAACTAGTTTAAACTCACCTGAAAAATATTAGCAAACTCCACCCCCCCCCCCCCCCCCCCCTCCCCCAAGGATATTGGTACCCCTCTGGTTCAGGTGAAGACATACCTGTTTGTAGAGATCCTATCTAACCCAGATTGAGCCCCAATTATCCAGGAATCCAAAACCCTCCCTCCTGCACCATCCCTGTGGCCACGTGTTCAACTCCTCTCTCTCCCTGTTCCTCACCTCGCTAGCACGTGGCACAAACCAGAGATAACAACTTTTTGTTCTTGCTCTCGGCTTCCATCCTAGCTTCCTGAATTTCTACCTTAAATCCCCTTTTCCTACCTGTGTTGTTGGTGTGTATGTGGACCACAACTTGGGGCTGCTCCCCCCTCCCCCTCATGGATCCCAAAAACACGATCCAACACGTTACAAATCCTAGCACTTGGGAGGCAACACACCAACTGTGAGTCTCTCTCATTCTCACAGAACCTCCTGTCTGTCCCCCAATTATGGAGTCCCCAATGACTAATGCTCTGCTCCTCTTCCCCCTTCCCCTCTGAACAACAGGGACAGACTCTGTGCCAGAGACCTGTGCCCCATTGCTCACCCTGGTAAGTCCTCCCCCCAAACCCCCCCCCACCCCCAAAAAACAATATCCAAAATGGTATGCTTGTTGTTGAGCGGAACGGTCACTGCCTGCCGGTTCCCTTTCCATCTCCTAGCGGTAACCCATCAACCTTCTTCTTGTACCTGAGGTGTGACTACCTCCCTCTAACTCCTCCCAATAATCCCCTCCGCCTTTCAAATGATCCAAAGTTCATCCCGCTCCAGTTCTCTAACACTTTTCAAGGAGCTGGAGTTGCATATCCCACAGATGCAGTCAGCAGGGAATGGTGACCCTTACCTCCCACATTCTACAGGAGACATTCAACTGCCCTAACTTCCATTCCAACTATTCAAAATTCCCAGTGAGACTACTGAAAAACTGAAAAGAAAATAAAGAAACTAATCACTTTACCAATCCGGCACACATAATCTTTTGTTTTGGTTAGAGGAGGAGGAGGATGGGTGGGAGACACTACCTGAGTTGTGTTCCGGTTAAAGCAACCATCCAAATATAAAGCCTCACATACCCAGCAGTCCCATGCCCGCTCCTGCTCAGTGTGCACTCCACCTATACATAAGATAAGCTTTTATATCTTTTAAAATTTATCTTCCCATCGGACCTCTGGTCCTCACTGTCACTCCTCCCACTCGAACTGCTGCCAAAACAATGCCTTCTTTTCTACCCTATTAACTTATCCTTCCATTTTAAGGGATCTGTGCACAAGCAATCACTCTTCTTCTGAGCTTCCTAGAGTCGTGTTATTCATTGAGTACTCTCTTGTCTTGTTCCTTCTTCCAAAGTGCATCACCTCACATTTATCAGGGTTTAATTACAACTTCCACTGAATTGCCTATCTGACTAATCCATTTATATCCTACTAAATTAAAAATCACACAACACCAGATTATAGTCCAACAGGTTTAATTGGAAGCACTAGCTTTCGGAGCACCGCTCACTATCAACCACCTAGCCAATCTTTGTGTCATTGCAAACTTACTCATCTAGTCCCACTGTGAAAGGCTCACCTCAGCCTTGCGTGGCAGTCTTGGCCCCATTTTCTAGGGTAGCCTGAATCCAGGAGCCATTAATTAAACTGTGATGAACTTTCAGTTTTTTCATCTTATTTATGATGTCTATCATTAATTTAGGCATGGTGGTACGGCAAGTTATAACCTTTTCATTGTCACATTTATTTTTCAAAATATACAATCGATTGCTGTTCTGTTCTGTTGTCATTCCCATCACATTCCCAACTATATCCATTATGAATATCACAAACAATAAGGGACCCAGCACCATTTCCTGTGGTACACCCACTGCACACTGGGCTCCAGGCCTTCTATCACCACCTTCGGTCTCCTGTCCCTAAGTCAGTTTTGGATCTATCTTTCCGAGTTACCCTGGATCCCATGAGCTATTACTTTGTCTATCAATTTCCTATATCAGACCTGTGAAAGGTTTAACTGAATTTCATATAAAATACATCAGCTGTCCCACCATCATCCAAATACTTGGTCACCTTCCTGGAAAATTTCACCAGATCTGTTAAGTATGACCTCTTCTGAGAAAGCCACATTGACTATCCCTAATCAAACCTTGCCTCGCTAAATGGAGACTAATTTGCTCCTTCACTATTTTCTCCAATAGTTTCCCTACCGCTGGTCTATCTCTACCACCTTTCTTGTATGGTGGAACCCTATTAGCTCTCCTCAAGTCCTGTGGCACCTCCCCTGTGGCCATAGACAATTTGAAACTTTGGATCAGAGCCCCTATAATTCCCTTCCTCATCTCCCACAGCAGCCTGGGAAACAACTCATCTAGACCTGGTAATCTGTCCACTTCTAAATCCACCAAAATCTCCAATGCCTCCTCGCTTCTTATCAATCTGTTCAAGAACATCACAGCCCATCTTCTCAAATTCTGTACTTGCATCCACCCGTTTCCAGTGTAAAGACAGATGTGAATTATAGAGGAACCTCGATTATCTGAAGGACATGGGCGTGGGGGGGTGTATTTTGCTTGGTTCATTGAATGCAGGATAATCGAGGTTCCACTGTACTCCTTTAACATCCTGTCAATGGCCTGCAGCTTCACGCACAAAGGCTGAGACGAGACAAGTAGAATCTGAGCGGTTGGGTGGCATGTAAACGGCAGCACAGATTAGTTAGGCCCAGTTGTCACTTTTCTTTGCTGTTTGTTTGCAATTCAGTGCAGCCATCAATCTCCACCTGAGTATTGGTGGCAATATTCAGTGCATTGGTGGGGGTACTTTAAACATGTAAATAAGTTGCAAGTCTGTCAGGTACTGAAACAGCAATGAAAACAAAAATGTTTAAATGTGAGCTATCTACATAAATTGCACGCATTGACAACTATAATTTATATAAGGAATATCGATGATTGATACTGATTTTTTTTTAAACTGTCAGGCAGCAGCAGAGACGGCCTATGACATGGTTTCCCCAGGCACGACTACACCCGGTTTGATGAGGACCAAGCGTATCTCTCAACACCGATTGGCCCATCAACCTGTTGATTTGCGGGAAGGAGTCGCTAAGGCATACGATGTAGTAAAAGAGGTGAATGGAGATGTTTTCTGGTACATTCAGTAATTTGCAAAGAACTTCTGAACGATCTCACAATATCACCCAGAACTTTAATTGCACGAATTGTAATAAAATGGATGATATTATAGTCAGAAAATCCCTTCCCTTTTATTTCAGTGTAGTACCTCAAAAGAGTGTTTGTCTGAACTGCCCTCTCTTCCTGTCAGATCAACCACCGACTCCCCATGTCCCTCAATCCCACTGACCTACATTTTTCACATTTCTTTCCTTATACATTTGCAGGATGTGGGTATGGCTGTCCAGGCCAGCATTTATTGCCCATCCCTAACTGCCCAGAGGGCAGGTAAGAGCCAGGCACATAGTTGTGGTCTGGAGTCACGTGTAGGCATGATCAGGTAAGGATGGCAGATTCCCTTCCCTAAAGGACATTAGTGAACAAGATGGGACTTTTTTTTTAAACAATAGTTGACAGTAAGAGATGGCTGTCTTTAGGTTTGCTTTTTAATACATTCAAGTTCCACATTCTGTCACAGTAGGATTTGAACCCCTGTCCCCAGGACATTAGTCTGGAGTTTAGGCTGTGAATCCCATGAACGTTTCCGGTTAGACAGGGCCAAGGCCATGGAATATTTCGGCAAGAATCATCTCTTGGTGAGCATGTGATTCTATGTTTTGTATGCAGGGGTTCACGGACACAGCTCACATGATCTACGAGACTGCAGCACGGGAGCATGAGCAGAGGGGTATGACTGGAGCAGTGGGAGGTGTCTTGCGGCAAATCCCACCAGCTGTGGTGAAGCCACTCATCGTTGCAACGGAGGCTACCTCCAATGTGCTCGGTGGGATGCGAAACCAGATTCAGCCAGATGCCCGTCAGGAAGAGTCCCAGAAGTGGCGTCTTAGCGACCAGTAATTGTCAAAGCAAATATCAGCTTCCCGGGAAAGGACAGAAATGTTCATGAAGCTTTGAACTCCCAATGCTGGGAACCAACCAGGATTCACTACACATTACACTTTCCTGCCTGTATATTTTGGTCTCACTTTGTTCAGTGAAGTAAAAAATACAACAGACAGTATCCTTCAGGTGAGCTGATAATTTGACTGATCTGATGCTGCATAGAATATTCACCCAATGTATTTTAGAGATGGCATGGAGATATATTTTTCAAAAACAGAAGCGTGTGAATAGTGTGACTGCCTCAGCGAGGATTCTGCTGCTCATCTCAGTTTGGCAAGGTCATGGGATTGAGACCGTTGTTGCTTGGATGCACTGCAGATTGTAACCCATCAGCTCTAAGAGTAATCTTGTAGATTCTTAATTTTATTGTTTCCAAAGCAAGGGTGATAATCATTCTGTCATCCTGACTGACATAACTTGTAACTGACAAGCCGATCCAACCCCCGAAACCCAGAACTTGCTTCTGCGCCTGCAACTTTCCATGATGCCAAGCCCATTGCTCAAGCCTTTAATGACTAAACATAATATACTTTCTTTAGCTGTGCACTGACTATCTTGACAATTGCTTGCTGAGACCTTTGCCAGAAATAATTTGGTTTAATTCAAAGGGATATAGTACATTCCCAGTTTTTATTTCTTTTCTAGTGGGCCAGCCTAATATTGTGTGCCCCAGTGCTGCAGTGACAGGACAGATCCAGCACATCGAAAAGATAAGTAACCGAAGCCACACAGCTCATGCAGCTCTGGTATCAGTAGAAGCTTAGCTCCAGCTTGCCTGAACATCCTCTTGGATGGGAAATAGTTTCAGCTTTTGTGAAAATTAAAAAGGGGTATGTTTACTTTGGAGGTGGAAGGGGTTGGCAGGGAAAGGAAATGAGTGGAGGGACATTTGACTGTCCAATACCTATCTGTGCAAAACATTCTGGTTCTCCTGTTGAAATGTTGCATCCCCAATATTCTGCAATAATTATCTTCAATCTGCTGTGGAAACATTTAATCCCCCAAATTATGGAAGAAAACAAACAGCCATTTTGATTAATTGTATCCCAGGGCTAAATTCATATCGGACTATGCAGGCAATCAAACCCAATAATTCTGGATAAAAGAAATGTACTCGGTATTTCAAGGTTCACCCCCCACGCACGCACTAGAACAAAAACGTGCAAACTCCTGCAGCATATGCAGCAGAAAGAGAACTTGCAGTTTTTTGGGAGGGCAGGGAGTGGAGATTTGACTTTCCTGTAAGAGCTGGTGTAAATGATGTTGGTGTTCCAGGGCGTTGACATCCTAAAACCTAATTTCAAATTCTTCTAGTTTGAGTGTAAAACCACATTACATTAAAAACCCACAGATATCAGCAAGCTACAGCATCTTGCTCCCGCCCTTAACCATTTACACTTAGATGAACCCCATTGAATGGAGATGAAGAAAAACAGCCCAGTTATGAATGGGCTAATAACAGGATACTCAGATGAATATTACTTCATAACTACAGTGCAGAGAACACTTCCTGCTTTTCAATCTTATCATTTTGAGTGGGAGAGAGGAAGATTTTTTTCTATTATTATTTGGGTTTTTTTGTTGGTGCTATCACTTTTCTTCAGCCAATGTTGAGTTGAAAAAGAAATGAACGTTAAGTGGCAAGTGGTGAGCACAGCTTGCTATATAGACCTGCACCTCCAACCTCAGAGGGGCCCCAGCTCAGTTATTATTGTGTTCAGTCTTTCTCGCTTTTTACTCTTGCTCTCAAAAATAAGGCGGGGGCGCTGTTGTTTGGAAGGATAGATGCAACAATCTTACTGCCCATACTTGTGATCTTAAGTATTGTTTTTAAAAATTATTGGGCAAAAGTATAATATAGACAGCACAGGATAGAGTTCTAAACCACCTCCTCATTCCTTGTTACTGAGAGAATTTAAAAAATATAGTCAATAAGAATTAGAAATGTGACTAAATGCCCAAAACTTGTGTATAATTCTTGCTTTTTGACACTTGCACTTAAAAATTAAGTTCCTTGTAACATCACTGTTGTCTATGGGTACAGCTGCACTATGCAGTAGGATTGTTACAATATTTTTGATGCTTTGTATAATTTAATTTTCTTTGTACAGCGGAATTTTAAAAACCTAGCATTTTTGTGAGTTTATTTAGAATTCTGTAACTGTGACAACTGTTTAAATATTTTGAATAATATTGTTGCTGTGGTTGTATCATAGCGTTTGTTAAGAAGGAATATACCATAGGCAATGAACTTAAAGGGAAAAAATAAATAATACAGTCTTGTGTATAATTGTACATGTATATTATCCTGCTTTGTCTGTTGGCTACCATGGTGATGGATTAAATTTATACTGCGTTGACTGACAGCCTAATACTTAATTTTCTGATACTTCTGCAAAATGTCACTTTTACGTACAATCACAGATTTTTTCTTTGTTTATTACCACAATTTATTAGCACCTCTAACATGGTAAAAATATCCCAAGACACTATTTCCATTTCCTTCAACCTGCACCCCAGATATTCTTGAAGGAATCCCTTGTACCTCATGCACTATAGAGCATATGAAAATAAGAAATAGGAGCAGAGGTAAACTAATCATCAAAATCATGGCTGATCTGTTTGTATTTCATATTTCACATTTTCACCTACACCTGATAACCTTTGTTCCCACGCCTATCAAGAATAGCTAGCGATACTTTCAAAATATTTAAAGTCTTCACCACCACTACCTTCTGAGGCGGAGTTCCCAAGTCATACAACCCTGAAAGGAAACAATTATCCTCATCTTCCCTAAAGGGGCAACTCTTTATTTTAGACATGAGGTGAGAGTGACTGCCCTTAACAGCAAGGCCACATTTGACCCAGTGTGACATCAAGGAGACCTAGCAAGACTACAATCAGTGGGAAAACTTTCCACCAATTGGAGTCATACCTGACATATTGGAAGATGGTTGTAGTTGTTGGAGGTCAGTCATCTCAGCTCCAGGACATCTCTGCAGGAGTTCCTCAGGGATAGTGTCCTACGCCAAACCATCTTCAGCTGCTTCAATGATTTTCCCTCCATCAGAAGTGGAGATGTTCACCAATGACTACACAACGTTCAGCATCATTTGCTACTAATCAGATACTGATGCAGTCCATGTTCAAATACAACAAGACCTGGACAAAATCCAGTTTAAACTGAAAAGTGGCAAGTCAGACAAATGGCAGGCAATGATGATCTCCAATAAGAGACAATCTAACCACTGCCCCTTGACATTCAATGAGATTACCATCACTGAATCCTCTACTCAGACTCAGAGTCCTATAGCACAAAAACAGACATTTTGGTCTAACCAATCCATGTTGACCAGAATCCCAAACTAAAGTAGTCCCACTAGCATCTTATTATCAACATCCTTGAGGTTATCATTAACCAGAAACTGAACTGAACTCACCACATAAATAGTGGGCTACAAAAAACAAGTCAGGGGCCAGGAATGTAGTGAGTACCTCCCCTCCTGACTCCCTAAAGCTTGTTCACTATCTACAAGAAACAAGTCAGGAATGTGATGGAATACTCCCCACTTGCCTGGATGGGTGCATTTCCCAAAACACTCAAGAAGCTTGACACCCTCCAGGACAAAGTAGCTGCTTCATTGGCACCACATCCACAAATATCCACTCCCTCTACCACCAATACTCAGTGGCAGCAACATATAGTATCTGCAAGGTACACTTCAGAAATTTACCAAGGCACCTTAGACAGCACTTTCCAATCCCATGATCACTTTCACCTAGAAGGAAGACATATAGCACTGGAGAGGTGCAGAGGAGATTCACCAGGATGTTGCCTGGGATGAAAAGACTGTTTTAAGGAGAGACTGCACAGACTTAAGTTTTGTTTTCCTTCAAGCAGAGTAGGTGAGGGGGATCTGACTGAGATATACAAAATTCTGAGAGGTACAGATAGTAGATTGTAAGAATCTCTTCCCCGTGGCAGACATGTCTAAGACCTGACAGCATAAGTTTAAGATGAGATGTAAGTGCTTCAGAGGAGATCTGAAAAGTTCTGTTTTCACCTTGAGAATGGTGGAAATATGGAATGTGCTGCCTTAAGAGGCTGATGTAGGCAGGTACTCTCAATGTTTAAGAAACATCTGGACATAACAGGCTGTGAACCAGTATAGGTAAATGGAACTAGTTTGTTTGGTGTTTGTTGGTTGGCATAGACATGATGGGTCAAATAACCTATTTCTATACTATGTAACTGTTGTGGAGAAGATCACCAGTCTCAGAGTCAGAGTTTATTGTACAAAGAAATCGGAGCTCCGGGGAGAGAGAGATGTTCTTGTGGTTCTGTTCACCGAGCTGGAAGTTTTTGTTGCAAACGTTTCGTCCCCTGGCTAGGCGACATCATCAGTGCTTGGGAGCCTCCTGCGAACAGTTAATTAACTGAAAAGATGTTGTGGAAATATGGGGAAAAAGACAGGGCAGTGGGACTAACTGGAGAAGTGAGATCTTTGTGAGTAAAATCACAGGAATGATAACATTGAATAAAGCATTGTCAGCTCAGCTGAAATGGTTTGTTACATCAAATTCTGAATAAGTTGCATTCGTGGTCCACACAATCCTGCCCCACCATTCGCTAAGACCACGGCTGATCTGATAGTGATTCCCTCATTCCATTTTACGGAGACTGTCCTCTCTGCAGCCTCTGCTCCATTTGTT